>NW_025366410.1:0-1262 GCF_016433145.1 Gracilinanus agilis | reverse complement strand
TTTGTAAACATTATGTAATTCCCTTCATGATTGCTTTCAAACTTATTATTTCTTCCACATCTGAGATCAGATGAAGAAATTCAGTACTCTTTTTTGCAGTTATCCATGTCATAAAGATTTTGTTCTGTTCCCTACTCCTTGAAAGTAGCCTTTACTTTTCTTTAAATGCCTCTTTTCGTGAAAATAAAATCCTTTTACTGAATATAAACAAAAACTTGGCATTTCCCAAGTTTAAAAATGTGTCTCATACAGTAAATTGAGTCCATAATCATTTTGTAAGGAAATGGGCAAGAAAGCTTATACAATTCTCTTCCTAATTCCCACCTTATATAGAAGCTGGCATTTTCATAATATTCTTCTTAAAAATCCCATTACAGGTGCTGGTGCAATCTCATTGTACCTTTGAAACTTACTAGGACTTTTAAGCCTGGCCAAGTCACAAGAGCTCTCTTGGTCTCAGGCTCCTCAAATATAACATGGACATAATAATATCAAGTAACTCCTAGGGCTCATATTAGGATAACAAGATAATATTTATAAAGTGAATGACATGTACTAGAGGCCACATACAAATGGTGATGTTTATTTTTATCATTAGTATCTGGTTGTTTTTCTCCTTAAACTGTCATTCTCTTGACTCCTCTAGTTCCTGATTTCTCTTTTGAATTAAATGCATTCTCATTCCCAACAATCCTTTCTCCCTGGATCATCTCAAGAGTGAGATTCAGAAACTGTTGCTTTTTTCTAAAACACCTCAATGTCTGGGTTCTAGGTTGTGAACTCCAGGACAGCCACAATAGTATTTCCCTTTCTTTGTATGCTCAGGGCTCAGCATGATTTCTAGAACATATTTATTATTTAAAACATGTTTACTGTATGGGCCCAGGGATTATGTCAGGCCCAAACTCTACCATTATCCTTACATTCTGTCTCTCCCCTGGAAGGCAGATGCATGCTCTGGCCTCAGCTGTGTTTCTGTCTTTCTCTTGCCCTTATTTCTCAGCAGACAACAGTAACTCCATTGGATCTAGAGCAGACCCAAACCTTAAGATCCCAGAGGCTTCTCTCTAGGTTCTCATCTCCCTAAAGTGAGGTGCTCTGGTCACTTGATTGTCCAAGAACAGGATAAAGATTGAGCCCCAGAGACCAGGAAAGGGCCTGGGCTAATGATTTAGGGAAAATTTAGCCTTGGATTGCTTCCAAGTAAGACAGAAATCTTCACTCCTCTTCATGGAGAGAAGGAAAATCAGGAAACCAGTTGC
>NW_025366409.1:0-4860 GCF_016433145.1 Gracilinanus agilis | reverse complement strand
TATAATATATATATTTGATTTCAAATACAAATTTGATTTCAAATACATATATATACATATATATTTGATTTTAAATACAAAATACTCAGAATAAATCAGAAGCCCAATTTCTCCATAAATTTAGTTCTGCTAAAAATTTACCACTACATTCAAGTTTGACATCTTTGTTGCATCAAAGTCCATTGAAGTTGATATTCTCCTATGTTAATATTTTAACATAACATAAACCAAAATATGGTTTATACACCAAGGCACACATATGTGCATGCATACCTGGCACCAAAACCCTCATCAAGGTTTTGTTAAGGGATAGCAAGGAAAAAGGAAAAGCTAAAAACTAGGGATGTTTTTAGTCAGATCTGGGCTGCCTCCTATTTTTGAATATCCAGGGAGCTAAAATCTTTCTCTGAAAATTGCTTGTTCATATCCTTTGACCATTTGTCAGTTGGGGAATCGCTTGTATTCTTATAAATTTGAGAATTAGATCTTTATCAGAGATATTTGTTATAAAAATATTTTCCCAGTTTGTTGTTTCCCTTTTAATCTTGGTTAGATTAGTTTTGTTTGTATAAAAGTTTTTTTTTAATTTAATATAATCAGAATTAGTAGCTTTACATCTTAAAATATTCTATCTTTTGTTTGGTCACAAATTCTTCCCTTCTCCAAAGATCTGCCAAGGTAAACTATTTTGTGTTCCCCTAATTTAGTTATGGTATCACTCTTTATATATAAATCATATACCCAATTTAACCTTATCTTGGTACAGAATGTGAGATATTGGTTTATACCTAGTTTTTGCCAAACAGAAGTTTTTATATATAACCTTCTGTTTTAGAATCACTACTGTATATTGGTTCCAAGGCAGAAGAGCAGTAAGGGAGGGTAGCTAGGTGACTCAGTAAACTGAGAGCCAACCCTAGAGATGGGAGGTCTTGGGTTGAAACTTGGCCTCAGATGCTTTCTAGCTGTGTCTTCTACATTGGAACCAATATCCAGGATTGATTCTAAGACAGAAGATAAGGGCTTAAAAAAAAAGCTAACCAGGCTAGGCAATGGGGTTAAGCAACTTGCCCAGAGTCAACACAGCTAGGAAGTGTCTGAGGTCACATTTGAACCCAGGACCTCTATCTCTAGGTCTTGTTCTCAATCTACTGAGCCACCAAGATTCCCTCCAAACAATATATTTTCACTATTATGAAGCAGGCGCATGGAAGAGAGAAGGCAAGAATGAAGTAGAACCCCAGGATATCCCATGCTTCTGAGGAGACCAGAATGCGGGGGTGGGGGGGGGAGGGTAAATGAGGGGCTCAATCTAGCCTGTCATCTGGCACTTTCCTATTTTAGTTAATTATTCTTGCTAAGAATACCAGGTGTTAAGCTTTTTCTTCTATGCTACTGCTGAGCTGTAAGTGCTGTCAGCATCCTCTAAAAATGGGGCCCTGGGACAAAGCTCTGGTTTCCCTGCCCTAGTTAGGGCTCTGGGAATACATTTAAATCATACTAAATTAATTTAGAATAGAATAATTTATTGATAATGAAAGTTTTTTGATCCTTTAACATGCTATACTAAGAGATTGTAAAGTTGTTGCTTCTAAAGATCCTTAAAAAAAGGACATGGGACTAAAATAATTATAAATGATATTTCTTGAGATTAAAGGATGTTAGACATGTAAATATAAGTATGGTGACAAATAATTTTTAACAGTTTAATTCCAAGTAACTTTTATGTGCCATCTTACTTACAAATGATAGTGCCCTATACAAATGAGATTTATGGTTATTTTCATTTTTCTTCAGAAAGCTTAACTGCCACACTAGTGCCAATAAGAATTTTTTAATATAATTTTTGTTTTTTGTTATTCTGACCTTGACAAACACAAAAAACACATGTGTTTCTAAATTAAAAAATAAATAGAGAAAAAGGATTGTATAGTAATCAATCAACTAATGAACATTTAAATGCCTGCTGTGTGTCAGGTTGGCAGCTGGGTGGCACAGTGGATAGAGTACTGGGTCTGGGATCAGGAAGACTCATCTTTTTGAGTTCAAATCTGACCTCCAACACTTATTAGCTGTGTGGCCCTGAGCAAATCACTTAACCTCCCCTTCAGCTTTCTTATCTGTAAAATGGGAATAATAGCATCTACCTCCAAGAATTGTTGTTTGTATCAAAATGAGATAATAATTATAAAATGCCATTGAGGTGAGAGGTCACAGAGAGATTGAGTGGTTTTAGGGAAATGATTCTCCAATATTTTGTGACTATTATTTTAGATTGATTCAGTAAAATGTTGTTTATAAAAAAATAGTTTACTCTGAGTTGTGTAACTGTTTTGTTGTTTTTTTTTAAACCCTGACCTTCCATCTTGGAGTCAGTACTGTGTATTGGCTCCAAGGCAGAAGAGTGGCAAGGGTAGGCAATGGGGGGTCAAGTGACTTGCCCAGGGTCACACAGCTGGGAAGTGTCTGAGGCCAGATTTGAACCCAGGACCTCCCATCTCTAGGCTTGGCTCTCTATCTACTGAGCTGCCCCTGTAACTGTTTTTTATCATACTACAAAACAGTCTTTGTTTGAGATTCATATAAATATTACTTCAAAATATCTTGTGTTAATGAGACATCTGAGAGCATGAGTGGAGTGCTGGTTTGGACATTGTTCTCTCAAACAAAATAATTCAGAACAGAGTTTTGGAATTGATGGTTAGAGAAGATTTGATAAAATGTCCTTCCTGAAGGAAGGTAGAATGCCCTCCAGAAGGAAGTCTGGAAAGGACATTAGTAGAGAAATAATTGTTTCAGTTGAACTGATTCTAGAATTACAAATAGACAATTTCTTTTTCTTATTAATCTTCTATAATCCAATCCAAAAACATTAAGTGCCTGCTATAGATCAGGCACTGTGCTAAAGAGCTCACAATCTAATATGGGAGGGGGGGCGGTGTTCTGCTAGGGGTGCTTAATGGAGAAAGAACCAGATTCAGAAATGGGAGGTCCTGGGTTCAAATCTGACTTCTGACACTTCCCAGCTGTGTAACCCTGGGCAAACCACTAAACCATCCCCCCCTTTGCCCAGCCCATACCACTCTTCTGCCTTGGAACCAATACACAGTTTTGAGTCTAAAATAGAAAGTCAGGTTTAAAAAAAACACCCAACAACAAAATAATGTGTGGAAGACAATATATGAAAGGAATCAAGAAAGAGGTGGGAAGGAGAGGGAAACTCTGAATGTATTGACACAGCACAGGGCAGTTGAGCCAAAAGAATCTAGTCTCTGCCCTCTACAAAGGAAGGCATCTACTCTCTACCTTCCAGTCACAAAAAAGAGGAGGCTGAGAGAAACTGAAGACTTGAATCAGCATTGTGGTGATGAGTTTATTCTAGGAGGAGCACCCTATTTGCTGCAGGCAAGTCAGAGGGTAACAGAGTGGAGTCAGCGCCTTTCTGTTTCTCAGACTCCAAATTGTCAGGTCCAGATAAATATCAATATGACTAGCCCAATATTTTTTAACAGTAATTAATGACACAGAAACATAGAACAATTTTAACAACATATTGACTATAAAAAAAAGGGCAGAGCCAGACCTGTAACTGTTGACTCCTCTAAAATATTGGAACCACAGTCCAGAAATTCCATTCTCTCTTTCCAGCAGCCAGGAATTCTATTCAGAATGTCTTCTCCATAAAATAACCAACTTATTTCTTTCAAAATGTCTTTTTAGACCCTCTTAAAGATAAATCCTTCAAGTTTCAGTCTCTAACACATTAGTTCTTCATGACAGTTTTCAAATCTTAGGAAAGAAATTCTCTTGGTTTTCTCTCAGTGACTCACAGAAACTCCCTTTACAGAATGACAATTCTCCATGTCCCTCACAGATTTCTCATATAGATTCTTTCTCTATGATAGCTTATTCAACAAGTCTCTAAAAGATTCTTTCTTTAATGATAGCTAACTATCAGTTCCAAAGGTTCTCTTCCTTTTCCATTAAAAGTATAGTTAACAATATCCTAATTCTTTGTGTGTCTATGAGAGGTGACATTTAAGCTAGGATCACATTTAATAAGTGGTCATTGAGTTGAATAGAATTCTGAAGCCAAAATTTTAAAAAAATGGGAGTTGTCTAGTTGTCTGTCTCCTCTCTATTATATTCACTCAAATTACCTGTGAAAAATATGCTATATAGAAATGCCACTAGAATTTTGATTTTGTTTCCATGGGCTGCTTTGAGGTCAACAAAGGAGTTCTGCCATTTTCTGCAGCCAATTAAGTCTACTCGCTTATTCCTGTTCAACTTGACCAAATGAAATAATTCTTGTAGAAAGTGCCTAGCATAGTGTTTGGCACATTTATACACAGACACATATGTATACACACACCGTATATATACTTACATACAATATATATATATATACACTTAATACATATATTGCTTGTGTTACATATATATTACATTTATACATAAATATGTATGTACAGGCTTATTCCTTTTCCCTCTCCTTCCCTTTCCCTCCCTGTTTAACTCTGAATCCAATTCATTGCCTCTCTATGCTTTTTCTCTAAAATATTCATACTGATGGACAAATGCCATACATTTTCCACACAAACACATGATTTGGGTTATTGATATTCTTTATCCACTTGTTCTTTCTTATGTATATAAACCAGCCAAACTTTTTCATGTCATTGCAGATCTTTTCCAGGAGACTGCAATATTCCAAGGCTTCATGCAATGGAAACATGCCATCCACAAATACAAGCACTCCAAAGAATCTTGGCATCTTTAGAAAAACCCTTTCAATCTGAACTTTGAATTACTAGATCCTCTTTATCACAATGGTGACCTACCTTCCTTCCTTCCTTC
>NW_025366408.1:0-6535 GCF_016433145.1 Gracilinanus agilis | reverse complement strand
AGAACATTGTACACAGAGACTGATATACTATGGTAAAATTGAATGTAATGGACCTCTGTACCAGCAGCAATACAATGACCCAGGAGAATTCTGAGGGATCTATGGTAAAGAAGGTTGCCCACATTCAGAGGAAGGACTGCAGGAGAGGAAACATATAAGAAAAACAACTGCTTGAACGCATGGGTCGGGGTGGACATGATTGAGAGTGTGGACTCGAAACTACCACACCAATGCAACTACCAACAATTTGGAAATTGGTCTTGATCAAGGACACATGACAAAACTAGTGGAAATGTGCATTGGCCATGGGTGGGGGGAGTGCGGGGGTGAAGGGGAAAGGAGGAGCATGAATCATGTAACTATGTTAAAAATGAATATTAATAAATGTTTAAATTTAAAAAACTTTGGGAGTATTGCTGCGGATTGTAGAATAGTGAGTTGATAAGGAAAGTATAGTAGAAGTGTCTAGCAGCAGTGAGGACCTAGTTGAGGTTATGTGACATAAGTTTGTAGTTTATCCAATCAGAATAGTTGCATGATTTTCCCCACCTTCATTCAGAAGCACACATATAGGAATGAAGGCTACACATAGTGGGAATGATCTGATGCTTGGCTGGGATATGAAGGGATTAAGAATTCAAGAGAGGAGGACTATGTAGAGTTGAATTGGTTCATCAAGATGGGGAGAAGAAAAGAGAGGGGATAAGGCATGGGAAATGGCCTGGGAGAGAACCGAGGGATCATGGCATGGCCGAAGAATAGAATTTTTTTAAGGAAAAGTGGAGAGAGGGGTGAAAAGCCAATGGGATTATAGCCAGAGAAACATAGAAGTAGGTAATGGCAAGATTAAGGGTATGACCATTCATGTATGTGGCATGGGAAATAAGCACATTGAAAGACTGAGTGGCAAAAGTATTTGAGGAAGAGTCAATTTATATGTTGAAATTCCTCAGTATGAGGGTAGGAGCTGGAGAGGAGAGAAACATTGTGAGTCGAGTATGGAATTCACTGAGAAAAGTTGGGGACTGACCTGGGTTTTGTAAGTTTATCCTTTAAAGGAGAATAAAGTGCTACATTGGGAATATCTTCAGTATGATTCATTTTTATTCTATTATATCATCATTAACATTTTACTAACATCTCACTCCCATATAGAATTTTAGGATACAAAATGCTTTCCTCACAGCAACCCAATAAGGTAGACAGATTTTATCATTTCCCAAATTAGCTATAAAATCCCTGAGGAAGTTGGGAAATCTTGGATCCGAGTACTGCCCTACCAACTGGAATATCTCTCTTGGAAGTCAGAGCTGATTTAATTAGTGAACTCTAATTCTTATTCTTAATTCTTTTTTTTTTCTCTTCTTAATTCTTAATTAGTGAACTCTTATACTATCAGCCTATATTTGAACTTTCCAGAAGAGGGTGCTAGCCCCCCACCACAAGAGAAGAGTTCTAGCCTCCCTGCACTATGGGACCAAAATGGCCTTACCCAGGGAGAAGGAAAGAAAAGGAATAGGATTTGGAACTGTCACTATGCTTATGGCAGGAATTCTGACAGGTTAAGAGCAAGCCTGGCCTTACTTCTGGTCCTCAGTTGCCCCTATTGGGAAATGAGATCTCTGAAGAGATGTTCTTTAATCTGAAAGTCTTCCTGTAAGGTTCTCACTAAAACCACCTCACCTGGGCCACACACTCCTGTAGGTTCGAAGCCACTTTATCTTGTTCCTCCCTGAGGATTTTGTACAGAATGGCCCGGCGCTCACTGTCCTTCCTCAGCAGGAAGAGTCCAGAGTCTCTGTCCTCCAGGGACGGGGATGTGCTACGTTCTTCAGAGACAGAGTTCTCATCAGGAACGCTAGAGTTGAAACAAGGCACAACTTTGAACAAATCAGAAAGACAGCCCAGTCTTGTCAGAGAGGCTAGGTGAAGGAGGGCTTAGAGGAGGAAAGCAAGCAAGTAAACCATCTCTGCTCCTTGAACCCCAGCTTGGCAATCTTCCATTTCCCTTCTAATTATCAGGAAGAGATTGACAATTTAAAATAATAATTTCAATAGTAGTTCAAAGTTTCAAAGGACCCACATTTCCTCTTGATGCTCACAATAACTTGTGAAGCAGGTGTTTTCCTTATATCCCTTTTTTATAAAGACACTGAGACTCATTCAGAGAATCTGGGTAATGTTCAAAACTATAAGCAGAATTTGAACCTATGTAGCCTATGGTGGAAAAAGAACATTGGCTCCAGAATTAGATGCTCTGTGTTCAGATCTCATTTCAGGTACTTATTAAATGACACTGAGTAAGTCACTTAAACTTCTCTTGGTTTCACAATCTATAAAATGAGGTGGCTTGATTAGAATATACTTTTTTTTTTTAAACCCTTACCTTCCGTCTTGGAGTCAATACTGTGTATTGGCTACAAGGCAGAAGAGTGGTAAGGGTAGGCAATGGGGGTCAAGTGACTTGCCCAGGGTTACAAGCTAGGAAGTGGCTGAGACCAGATTTGAACCTAGGACCTCCCGTCTCTAGGCCTGATTCTCAATCCACTAAGCTACCCAGCTGCCCCCTATACTTTTTTTTGACATTTTTTTTTAAACCCTTAACTTCTGTGTATTGGCTCCTAGGTGGAAGAGTGGTAAGGGTGGGCAATGGGGGTCAAGTGACTTGCCCAGGGTCACGCAGCTGGGAAGTGTCTGAGGCCAGATTTGAACCTAGGACCTCCCGTCTCTAGGCCTGGCTCTCAATCCACTGAGCTACCCAGCTGCCCCTTGATTATAATATTTTTAAGATCGTCTTTATTTTGACATTTCAGGTTAGATATATAAGATGCAATAATGGATAGAGTCCAGGGCGTGGAGTCAGGAAAACTCATATCAAATCTGGCCTCAGACACTTCCTAGCTGTACCATCCTCAGCAAGTCGCTTAGCCCCGTCTGCCTCAGTTTCCTCATCTGACAAATGAGGTGGAGAAGGAAATGGAAAATCACACTAGTGTTTTTGCCAAGCAAACCTCAAATGGAGTCATGAAGAGTTAGACACAACTGAAAAACAACAACAAATACCTAGAATGTACTTTTTCCTGTCTCTGCCTCTTAGTATTTCTACTTTCTTTAAAGGTTCAGTTCAGGAGCTATTCTCTACATCAGAGCTGTTAAAAACACAAATTTGGGTGCAAATTTCCCAAATGATGTCAGAACCAGATTCAAATCTAACTGGGCAACATTTAACAAAGTAAATAAAAATACAATACAGATTGTTTTTGTATACAAAATACAGATTATTTTGTATACAAAAATAAAAATACAGATAATGTTAAAATGTGGTTTTTTAGGTCAATAAGAGGCCAGTAGGGATTAGTTTCTATTTGAGTTTGACACCATTTTGGACTAATTGAAGCCTCTCCTGACATCCTGGCTTCCTAGTAGCTAATAGTTTCCCCATCACCCTATTTTGTACATACTTATAAATGAATATAACATACACTTAATCTCCTTCAAAACTGTAATTTCTTTGAAGGCAGGAATTCTTCTATTTTTGTCCTTAGTCCCAGTGTCAGACACATAGCATTCACCAGATAAATTTTGTTGAATGATTTATCCCTCCTGTATATTCTCATTTGATTCTCACAACAACCTTTTGAGGCAGATGTTATAATTATTTTACAAATGAAGAAAATGAGGCTGAGTCACCCTGGGGCAGACAGAATATTAATAAGTGTCTGAGGTAGAAGACTCGTGTCTTCCCAGTTCTAGCAATCCATCTACCAAGTCACCAAACTTCTTCAAAAGCAATGTCTCTCCCATGCATAATTCAGTAGAGGGTCTATTTACACACTATACTTTCTAGACCTAAAACATACATGTGTCTTGTTCACATTGCCACGGTGAGGGGGGGGAAGAGGGGAGAGAAAAGAATCACTTAGTGTGAGTTAAATTTAATTTCAAAAGCAGGTGATTCTCAGTGATTCCATGCTCATCTTTTGTTCACTGGAAATGTGTGAAAATGACTGTTCCAGGGTACACTGTTATTAGGAAGCTCATATGGAAGAACTCCTACCTTAGTAAATGGGAGAGGTGATTCTTAGCTTGCATCTCTGACACCGATCGCTTTGTCTTCTCAAAGAAGGCATGCTGCACATCTGAGTCTGGGGAGATGGAGCCGGGCTCACTGCTGCTGCTGCCACCTGCTTGTTCCCCTTGGACAGGAAGAGGAAGGGATACACTCCTAGTGTAATCTAAGTAGTGGGAACCGAGGGAAGCAGAACAATTAGGCTTTTCTTTTAAAGAGAAACTTGGGGAAATAATTTAATGCCTGCCAGTTGGATGAGAATTTATTATCTACTATGTATAAGGCACTGTGCCCCGTCCTGGGACACAAAGACTAAATGAAACATTTTCTGTCCTCAAGAAAGTTATATTTTACTTGTAGGCTACAATGTGTTCACAGATATTGTTACTGTTCAGTCATTTCAGACTCTTTGTGAGCTTATTTGGGGTTTTCTTGGCAGAGATACTAGAGTGGTTTATCATCTCCTTCTCCACTTCATTTAACGTGTGAGGAAACTGAGGCAAACAGGATTAAGTGACTTTCCTAGGGTTGCACAGCCAGTGTCTGAGACTGGATTTGGACTCAAATCTTCTTGATTCCAGATCCAGTGTTCTATCCACTGAACCACCTAACTGCATTTACACAGATAAGCAAAATACAAAGTAAGAAGAAATAACTTTAGGCAAGAGAGAAAAGACTGGCAACTAAGGAGATCTAGAAAAGGTGTTATGGGTGAGAATTAAATTAATTGATTATTATTATAACAACAATCAAGGGTGATCGGGGTTGGTGTTCTTCCATCATCTGCAACTAGGGAGAATACATAGATACATTCACATCACTGTATATCTATATCTCCATAGGCCCCTTTTTGTTATAAGAGAATTAAACCCATGGAAACTGATACAGTCACAAAGTAAAAGACTATGTAAAGAGAAGGAGGTCTAGGACAAGAGCTCTTCCTATCTGTCTTCATGAAGATGGTCATGAATGTCAATGTCCTTCCTAGAAGGTGGCACCTAGATTGAATTAAATATTCCAGATGTAGTTTGATGAAGTGTTTAAAGTTTAAAGAGACTATTACTTGTGGACCATATGCCTCTGTTAATTCAACCTAAGATGACATTAGGTGTTTTGACTTTTACATTATACTATTAACTTATTTAACATATAATCTACTAAAACCTCTCAGGTCGGGGCACTATTATCTACTCAATCTTTTTACATTACATACTTCTGCCACTGCTTTTTTGAACCCAAGAATAAAACTTTTTATTTAAACTCATTAAAAGTCATCTATCTCTTCATTAAAAAAAACAAAAGATCATTTATGAGATGGCCCCTGAGACAAATTCTGAAGGACATCAGGGAGTCTAAGACATGGAAATGAGGGAGAAAAGTATATCAGAATCGGAAGCCACCTGAGTAAAAGTAGAAGACAGAATTTCTTTTTTTAAATAATATTTTATTTTCCCCTCGTTAAAATAAAAACAATTTTAAAATCTTTTTTTAAAGTTTTGAATTCCAAATTCTCTCCTTTCTTCTGATCATCCTTCCCTCGCTCCCTCCTTGCTCTCCCCACCTCCCTGAGATGGTGAGCAATCTGATATAGTTTTTACATGCGTGATCATGTAGAACTTTTTTCTATATTAATCATTTTATGACTCAAAAGAAAAAAGGAAGAAGAAGAAAAAAATGAAATATAAGATATTTTGGTCTGCATTCAGACTCCATCAGGTCTTTCTTAGAGGGTAGATGGCATTTTTCATCACGATTCTCTGGGATTGGAAGACAGAATTTCATTTATAGGAAATAACCAGCAGGCCAGTTTGACTGGCTCGTCCATTGGAAATGTGTGAAAATGTCTGTTTCAGAATCCACTGTTATTAGGAAGTTTATCTGTGGGAGAATAGCAGCCATGAGGATACTCCTACATAGAATATATGAAGCAGGATGTTAAGAAATAAAACCAGAAAGATAGGAGAAGGCTGCTTTTATTTTTGGTCATAAACACAAGCAGAGATGGACTTGGAAAAATACTTTGCTAATTGGTCAGTTGATCAACATTTATTAAGGATTTAATATTTTCCAGGTACTGTGCTAAGTGCTAGAGAAATTTTACAAAAGGGCAAAAGACAATTCCTGCCCTCAAAGAGTTTATAATCTAATGGGAGATACAACATAAAACCAAATATATACAAACCAAGCTGTATACTACATACAGGATAAATACATAACAGAGGGAGGGTACTAGAATTAAGAGAGATTGAGGGGACAGCTAGGGGATTCAGTAGATTGATTTAGAGACTTGGTTTCAAATCTGGCCTCAGACACTTCCTAGCTAAGTGATTGAGCAAGTCACTTATCCCCCACTGACTTGCCCTTACTGCTCATCTGCTTTGGAAGGTGGAAGCATTACACAGAATTGATTCTAAATTAGAACATAAGGGTTCTTCAAAGAGACAGAGACAGAGACAGAGACAGAGA
>NW_025366407.1:0-7731 GCF_016433145.1 Gracilinanus agilis | reverse complement strand
CCTTCCTTCCTTCCTTCCTTCCTTCCTTCCTTCCTTCCTTCCCTTCTGTCTTAGTATCAATTCTAAAACAAACGAGTAGCAAAGATCAGGAAATCAGGCTTAAGTGATTTACTCATTCACACAGCTAGGAAGTATCTGAGATAAATGTGAACTTCTGACTCCAAGCCTGGCACTCCCTCCACTGTGCTACCCAGCTGCCCCCTAGAATAAATTTTCTCATGGAAAGATTTGGTTGTCATTCTCTGATCAAAGATCTTCAAGGACCCCATTCTATGGTGGATAGATATCACATTAGGAAAACATGAGTTCTCTGCCTCACTCACTTACTAGTTATGAAGCCCTGGGCAAGTTACTTAAACTGACATTTGCCTCAGTTTCCACATCTGTAAAATGGGGATAATAATAGCACCTACTGTTATAAATATAGGAGAGGGTAAACTGAATACTACCACTCTTAATTGGGTGACAGTAGTGGTAGTTCAGATATGTGGCTAGTGCAAGATCACCTGAGTCCTGCCACTTAGCTAGATGTTGTAACACCTCCCTCCTTTATAACAGTGCCCAGGCAGGATCCTTCAGGTCAGTGGAAGGGTATCCCTTTCAGGTCCCACCTGGGGTTGATTAATAATAGTTATTGGGCTCTATTAGCTTTGGACACATTTATCTGACTGCGTTTGCTCCCTTCCCAGAAAATTGATGACACAACTACTCCAGGAAGGTACTTGAAGAGTTTATATATTTTTGGCAAGGAAGGAATGTTTAGGAAATGGGAAGAGGAATAGGAAACCCTAAACTAATTTTTGATAATATGAATCCCTCAGAGCTGTAGGCAGGTGAGTGATTCTGGCTTGTTCTAGCTCCTCTGGCTCAGCCTGGCCACAGCCAAACCAGAGCAAGCAAGCTGTTGTTTGATGTCTCTCAGCTTCTTCTTCTTGCCAGATGATATGCCTTTCTACAGCCTTTAGGAACCACCCTTTCCACCCTCTTCTTCTTCTCCTGCCCACTTCCTGGATCCCTCCCAGGCCCCGGGTTACCTAGATACCTAAGGATGGTTTGGATACCTAAATATCTAAGGGACAGAAGAATCAGAAGATTCACGGTCTGGATACAGGTTGGCAAATGTCAATGAGGTTCAGACAGGAGTTCTTGCAAGGTTGAGCCAAGCAAGCCTCAGATCCCAATAGACCAGGGTCTACAGATCCCAGGTCCAAAGGAAAAGGAAAAGACCCCCTGTCAGGGGCTGCCAGGGTATTTATATCACCCTGGCCAACCGCTTTCTCCCCTGTCCTCATGGCCTCTGGGAACAATCTGAGGTCCAACGGTCTTCACCTGTCAATCAATGGTGAGACTCTCAGCTCCCAGAATTTCAATATAACACTACCTTCCAGAGGATGAATCGAAATAATATTTGCAAAGTGCTTTGCATATCTTAAAGTACTATGTCATTATTACTTTTATAGTATTGTTAAAGTTTATATTCTTTTGGAATTTAAATTATTGATCAATATAACATCATCTTACTTTTCTAGACTCATATAATATTTGTCTGTTCCTTTGGACCTTCCCTTTCTGTGACAAATGAAAGAATTTTGGTTTTATAATCTTTCCTTTCCCAGAGATCTGACAAGTATACTATTCTGTGTTTGCCTAATTTTCTCATAGTTTCCTTCTTTATATTCGTCATCCACCCATTCTGAATTTATCTTGGTGTAGGTTGATCTAAACCTAATCTCTCCCATATTGTTTTCCAATTTTCACAGCAGTTTTTGTCAAATAGTGGATTTTTGTCCCAAAAGTTGGGTTCTTTGGGTTTATCATAGACTGTCTTGCTGATATCACTTAGCCCAAGTCTATTCCACTGATCCTCCCATCTGTCTCTTAGCCAGTACCATATTGTTTTGATGACCACTGCTTTATAGTATAGTTTAATATCTGGTACTGCTAGGTCACCTTCCTTCATGGTTTTTTTTCCATTATTTCCCTTGATATTCTTGATCTTTTGTTCTTCCAAATGAACTTTGTTATAGTTTTTTCTAATTCTGTAAAAAAGTTTCTTGGTAGTTTGATAGGTACGGCACTAAATAAGTAAATTAATTTGGGTGGAATGGTCATTTTTATTGTTAGCTCATCCTACCCATGAGCAATCAATGTTTTTCCAATTGTTTAGATCTAGTTTTAATTGTTTGGAAAGTGTTTTGTAGTTGTGTTCATATAATTCCTATTTTTCTTTTGGTAGATAGATTCCTAAGTAGTTTATATTGTCTAGGGTGATTTTAAATGGTGTTTCTCTTTCTAACTCTTGCTGCTGTGATGTGTTGGAAATACATAGAAATACTGATTATTTATGTGCATTTATTTTATATCCTGCAACTTTGCTAAAGTTGTTGATTATTTGTTATGTAGAGATGGATGCAGGGAATCCCTGCAAAGATTCAGGGACAGCCTCACCCAGAATTCCAGGGGACCGCCCCCTGGAGAACTTTGAGTGAGGGGGCAGTTGAGAAGAGTTGGCAGTTGCTTTGTGGGGGTTGAGGTGAGCAGACACTCTGCTTACTGCTCCAGACTTGGGGGGTTCACCTGAGTGGCCATTGTGGCATAAGCCAGTGTGGTTTCTACTCAGGGGATAGCCTGTTTGTTAGAATTAATCCTCATCAATATCAATACAATAATTATTTAGTGATTTAGTGAATTGGATATATAAATTATCTAACAAGAAAGCCAGTTCAGTTAGGTGCCTTCACCCCCTCTTGTGGGGGGGGGAGGAAGGGCAGTTTCAACCTAATAGATCAGGGTCACCTTTCCTTATTCAAATACCTTCATTAACTACTCTAGTTCTCCTTTTTACTTCTTAATATAAGCTTTACCTTCAAATCTGTGCCTGGAAATTATTTGGGGGAATACTCACAACTCAAGTCTGGTCATCTAGTTTGAATCCTGTCAGCTGCCAGTTTAAGAAGATCATTTATCTCAGTCTTCGACAGTTAGATAGCTAGCTTCAACCTATTCCTCTATCAGACCTGTGAGGGATATAAATTAAAGAAAGGGAACATTATTGGGGTTCAGCCATAACAGAAACTTACTTACCAGAAGAATCTTAGCCAGTCTCCATTTCCAACTGAAACAGTAACTGCTAGGGGGGAGGGGTTAGAGATCTAGGAGTGTCTAACCCTCTCCTTTCTCACTGAAGCCTGTCAATCAGTGTTTGTGACTTGAAGGTCTACTGGCCCTGACACTTTTATCTGCTTCTCCAAATTATCTGTTATTATCATCATAACATTATTTCTACTAGCTTTTTAGTTGATTCTCTAAGATTTTTTAAGTAGACCATTATATCATCTGCAAAGAGTGATAGCTTAGTCTCCTCATTGCCTATTTTGATACCTTCAATTTCTTTTTCTTCTCTAATTGCTACTGCTAGTGTTTCTAGAACTATGTTAAATAATAGAGGTGACAATTGGCATCCTTGTTTCACTCCCAATCTTAAAACCAAGCAAGAGTTAGAAAAAATTACAAGATGTAATGTGTTATTTAGAATTTCTGGGACTCTATTTAAGAGCTATTTGGGGCTTATTTGAGTGTTAAGATATGTAGATTATATGACAAACTTCCTGTGGACATTTTAGGGGACTTTGGAAAACTACATTTCCCATGATTCCTCTTGTAAAAAAATGGAGGCAGACAGGAAGCGTGATGATGTAAGAGAGGGGATAAGACTTCTGGAGTCAGGAGGGGCGGCCTCTTTTGGTTACCTGGGTGCTCAAAGTTATGAAAGGTAAATGGCTGATGCAGCAGTCTCAATTCTTACAGGTGCATGGTCTAATAATTTATCTTTATCAGCATGGCCTTTATTAAAATACTATTTTCCCTTTTAATATCTGCCTTCATCATTTTTAATAATAACAGTAAAATAAATAATTTTGATTACATTAAATTAAAAAGGTTTTGTACAAACAAAAATAATGCAACTAAAATCAGAAGGGAAACAACAAACTAGAAAAAATCTTTATAACAAAAAACTCTGACAAAGGTCTAATTACTCAAATATATAAGGAGCTAAATAAATTGTACAAAAAATCAAGCCATTCTCCAATTGATAAATGGGCAAGGGACATGAATAGGCAATTTTCAGATAAAGAAATCAAAACTATCAATAAGCACATGAGAAAGTGTTCTAAATCTCTAATAAGTAGAGAAATGCAAATCAAAACAACTCTGAGGTATCACGTCACACACAGCAGAGTGGCTAAAATGACAGCAGGGGAGAGTAATGTTGAATTGAATGTTGGAGGGGATATGGCAAAATTGGGACATTAATGCACTGCTGGTGGAGTTGTGAATTGATCCAACCTTCTGGATGACAATTTGGAACTATGCCCAAAGAGTGCTAAAAGATTGCCTGCCCTTTGATCCAGCCATACCATTGCTGGGTTTGTACCCCAAAGAGATCGTAGGGAAAAAGGCACGTACAAAAATATTTTTAGGCTGTGTTCTTTGTGGTGGCAAAAAAAAAACAACTGGAAAATGAGGGGATGCCCATCAATTGGGGAATGGCTGAACAAATTGTGGTATCTATTGCTGATGGAATACTAATGTGTTCAAAGGAATAATGAACTGGAGGAATTCCATGTGAACTGGAATGACCTCCAGGAATTGATGCAGAGTGAAAGGAGCAGAACCAGAACATTGTACATGGAGACTGATACACTGTGGAAAAATCGAATGTAATGGACTTCTGTACTAGCAGCAATGCAATGACCCAGGACAATTCTGAGGAACTTATGGAAAAGAACACTATCCACATTCAGAGGAAGAACTACAGGAGTGGAAAAACAGAAGAAAAACAACTGCTTGAACACATGGATTGATGCAGACATGATTTGGGACTCTTAATGACCACCCTAGAACAATTTTCAATAATATGGAAATAGGTCTTGATCGATGACACATGAAGAAACCAGTATAAGTGTGCATCGGCTACAGAGGGCAGGAGTGGGAGGGAAAGAGAGAAAGAACATGAATCATGAAGCCATGGAAAAATTTTTTCTAAAAAATCAAATAAATAAATTTTTTAAAAAAGAAAGAATTTTGGCTGCTTGGTAGGGAGGGAAAAAAGAGCTTGAAAGCAGACATGACAAGATGTGGAAGCTAGAGAAGAAGTGCCATGAAAGGTTAGTGAGTAAGGGATACAGGCAAGGCTGACCAGTAAACAGAAAATAAAGAATTTCTCTCTGAGTTCAGCACACCCTGGTCCACATGCTGCTCCCAGAATTATGAGCTAGCTATAGCAAGAAGAAGCCAGAGATCCCTATGAGTGATAGAACATTGAAAAGAAAAACAAACTACAGACTTTTTGATCTATCCTGGGTTTTGAGTCCATACTCCAAACCTTAAAGAAACATCCAGACCCAGGTCCCAAGTTTCTGAATCTTTACCTGGTTTCATTGGATGGTATGAGTCAAACATTTCCTTCCTATACTATGCTCAGTCATTCAGTCAATAAACCTTTATTAGGTATCTACTAAGGGCCAAGGTTATGCTAAGCATTAGGAATACAAAGAAATACAAAAGCTAGCTCCTGCCCACAGGGAACTTACACTAATGGGAGAAGAGGACATACTAAAAGGACTGAACATCAGCAAAGGAGATGGAGAAGTCCAAGGGAGTACAGTGAGGTGGAGGATGGTTGTTGTTCATCCTTTATTTTCCAAAGTGGACCAATGACATCAGGAGTTTTGCCTTGACTTATGGATGAGTTGGATTTAAAGAGGCAGAGTTGCACAGTGTCATCAGACAGAAGTCAAGGTGGGAAATGAAGGAAAGATTGTATCTCCTTAAATAAAGATTCTGGGAGAAGTGTTCCATTTTTCACCCTCCAATCAGAGGAAGAGGAGAAGGAGGCCTAGGGTAAAAGGTATTGAAGGCAGGGCTAGTTCCAAGGCTGAAATGATTTTGTAGCAAGAAGAGGTTTCTGAAGAACTTCTCCTAGAGGTCTGGGTTTGGAGCAGACCCTTTGTACTCTTAGAGAGGTCTAGTCAGGTGTAGAAGCTGCAGGCATACAGACAGGCGGTAGATATGTATTATGTATTGTGTTATTGTTTCTATGCAAAGATTAAGAAAGACACTATGCACAGTAAGGCATATTCAATGAATTCTTGTGGAGTTCTTGTTGACTGTGTTATGCCACTGTAATGTGTCAAAGGGAATGAGAGAAGAAACTGGCCCTTTCTCAGAACTACTCAGAGGGAAGAAATGCTTAATGTTTGTGTAGACATGGACATTCCAGCTCCTCCTATGGAATAGAATCATGATCACTTGGTGGTTAAACTTATATAACTACCCTTAATACATTCTATGTTTCAGCCAAAGTAGTCTATTCTCTGTCCTCCAAATAAGCCATTTACCCTCTTACCTTAGCTCAAGCTGTTCTGGGTGTCCTTCATCTTTGACTATTGAACTTTTAGAAAAAGTTTTAAATTCAATTTTACTTTATTTTCAGGTCAGTGTTCTCTCCCTTCCACTTTCCTTTCCCTGCCTCTGACCCCATATAGAGAAAGCAAGAAAAAATAAAACTCATTACAAACTTATATAACCAAATAAGACAAATTTCCTCATTGACCATGTCCCCAAAAAATGCCTGTCTGGGTTCCAAATCCATCATCTTTCTGTCTGGAGGTAGGTAGCATGTATCATCAAAAATTCCTGAGAATTGTGGTCGTTTATCGAATTTCAACTCATTCTTGAAAGTTCAATTCAAATGACACCTCCTGCACGAAATCTTTCTTGATCTCCTTGAACAGTTTTTTTCCTGTGGCAAGTACCCAACAATCCCTCTTGCCAGATATGAATGTATGCTCTCTACTTATTGACATTTTTGTTATTCTTGTTCAGTTGTTTTTTAATCATGTCCAGCTCTTTGTGACACCATTTGGAATTTTCTTGGCAAATATATTGGAGTGGTTTGCCATTTCTTTCCACAGCTCATTTTACAGATGAAGAAACTGAGGCAAGCAGGGTTAAGTGACTTGCCCGGGATCATATAGCCAGTAAGTGTCTGAGGATAGATTTGAACTCATGAAGATAAATCTTTCTGACTCCAGGCCCTACTGTTATGAATAAAATGAATATAGATGGATATATTCAAAAGTATTAATAGTTTATTTAAAAGCATATTGGTAATTAAGAAGGCCATGAGCCTGCTAAGATCTAGTTCAAATCACCCGCCATTACCTTCTGCCCACCTGGCTGCTTCCTACAAAAGAAAATGTCTCAATCAAGTTCTCTCTATTTAAGCTTTGCTTTACGTTGGCTCACATCACCACGTAAGAAGGAAGCCCATTGAATCATGGAAACTGTAGTTCTCAAGTCCCCTAAGCATCCACAGGAAGTTTATATCATGGACCTGAATATTAAGATTCAACGAACTCCAAAGAACCCCAAATTCCAATAACACACTACCCTCTATAAATTTACTACCTCATTGTCCATTGACTACTGACGAATAATTATCAAAATCCTGATTAGCAAGTGTTCTCCCTCATTAGTACTTGAAGTACTTTGTTTGTATCTGTCCTGAATTTATCATATTCTAAGTTTTTCTGGCTTCCTGTAAATCCTTACTAAATTCCTCCCTTCTAGAGGAAGCTTTCCTGGACCCCTCTTAAATTCTAGTGCCCTCTCTCTTAATTATTTCCTATTTATCCCGTATATATATATATATATATATATATATAT
>NW_025366406.1:0-3257 GCF_016433145.1 Gracilinanus agilis | reverse complement strand
ACATTATATAATGATATAACATATACTAAAATACTATACATAATACATTATATAATAATATGATGTATATAATATATATTAAAACAATATAGACTATACTGAAATCATATAGAACACATTATATAATGATATATACTAAAATAATCTATAACACATTATATAATGATATAACATACTAAAATACTATAGATAATACATTATATAATAATATGATGTATATAATATATACTAAAATAATATAGAATATACTGACATCATATAGAACACATTATATAATGACATATACTAAAATAATCTATAACACATTATATAATGATATAACATACTAAAATAATATAGATAATACATTATATAATATGATGTATATAATATATACTAAAATAATATATAACACATTATATAATATAATATACTAAAATAATATACCATGCATTTATTTAATGATATATGATAATATAATTTATAATATACATATTACATATATAATATAATGTATAATAATATTGCCAGAGTGGGCTGGAGCCAGACTATGAGTAATTTCAAGAGTGCTAATAGCAGAAAAACTATAAAGGCAGCACCTGAGTTGTGCTCTGAAGGAAGTTAGGGATTCTCAAAAGCAGAGGGGAGAAGGGAGTGCATTCTGGGCATGGAGATCAGCCTGGGCAATGACATGGATGTGAGAAGTGGGAATACCATGTTGATCAGTTTAGTTCTAAAATAAAATACATAATAGGGACCAATAAGGTCAGAAATAAGACTTGCTC
Organism: Gracilinanus agilis; assembly: GCF_016433145.1. Classification (NCBI taxonomy): domain Eukaryota; kingdom Metazoa; phylum Chordata; class Mammalia; order Didelphimorphia; family Didelphidae; genus Gracilinanus; species Gracilinanus agilis. The sequence goes on along the minus strand of NW_025366406.1, from coordinate 2,493 downwards.
AAGGTCATTGAGGCAGTAAATTGCTTAGTTTCATGGAAAATATAGGGAAGCCTTAGAGGCAAGAAAATTAGGACCAGTAAAACTGAGGCAGGAATCATACCACTTATTTAAAAGAATTCCAAAGAGTTGATCTCAAAAAGTCCCTTTCCACTCTAAAATCCCATGACTCTCATTTATGATCCACATGGTACCCAAGGAAACTGTAGTCCGAGGAGAAAGCATTGGGAACACTGCCTATTTGTAAAAATTCTGTCTTCCACAAAGTCTTCCCTAATTACACCAGCCTATGCTGACCTGAATCTTTTCCAAGTTTCCATAGCATCATCATCTAGATGACACATTTACGTCAAGAATCCAGGATTTCATTCATGCAGAGATCCCTTCCATGGATGTAAATCAGAGTTCTTCTGCCCCTTAGAGAATGGCTTAATAAGCTGCTTTGCACATAAAAATGGCTACACACTAAACTGTTCATATCCTTGATTAGCAAACAGTATTCCTATCCCCACCACCCACCACCACCACTGCCCCCAGGAATCAAAGACAGAGCTAGGTCTTAAATACAGGTGTCCCAAAAGTTTTAGTGCAGTTTTAAGCTTTAATAATTTCAGAAGTATAAATGCTACAAACTTGTAAAACATTGCATTTGAAAGATCAATTATTTATATTTACCTTATGTTTATTTGGTTTTATAAATTTTGAATACTAAACTTTTAATTTTAACTTCAACAGGGTCACACCCTGTCGTTATGCATTACATGTGTGACAATGTCTAGAAGATATTTTCTCAGGTCAGCAGAGTGGTAGGGAAGGTCATCTTGCTTCACCACCTCAGTTGTCTAAACCAGTGATGGGCAAACTTTTTAAAGAGGGGGCCAAAGGAAAGGAAATGCTCATCTGTCAGTCTGTTTCTAAGGCAACTCTTTGGAAGTTTCTTTGTATTATATCCTACTTATTGTATTCATCAGATTAGGAATAACATCCCGAGGCCCCGATAGAACATTTCAAGGGGCTGCATCTGGCCTGCAGTCCATAGTTTGCCCATCACTGGTCTAAACTGTCTCATTAAACCTTTTCTTATAGGATCAGGTCAAAACTCATTTGTGCACCCAAACCTTTTTCTCTGGATGATCTTAAGGTCAGAATTACAAATGTGATGCTTTCAGTCACTAAGTGGCAAGATGATGAAAGTTATTAAAAAATTAGAAAATAGGTTAGAGCAAAATATTGCACAAGATGGTGGTTATGATGAGTTTTAGTTAGGAATATTTTCAATAGTTCAATATTTCAACAACCTCAACTATCTAAAAATTTTAAATAGTTATCCTTTCAAATGTTGTTTATAAGTTTGTAGCATTTATTCTTCTGAAGTTATTAAAGCTTGAAACTGCACTAAGACTTTTGGGATATTCGATATCCTAAAATTCCTATAGTAGTGAGTATAAAGTGGGCAGAGTCAGTCTTGGAGTGAGTCAGATGTGGATTCAAATCCTCCTCTGGTACATATTGACTGTGTTCCCCTGGACCAGCAGTCACTTGACTTCTCAGTTCCCCAAGAAATCCTAAGATCATAATTGCATGTTAGGTGATGATCTGCATTAGTAGAGGGAATTCCCTCACTGGGAATTTTCTCTCCCAACATATAAGCAGCTAGGTGGATAGAGTGCTGAGCTTGGAGCCAGGAAGACTCATCTTTAAGAATTCAAATCGAGCCTCAGATATTTATCAGCTATGTGACCCTGGGCAAGTCACTTAACCCTGTTTTGCCTTAGTTTTTCATTTGTAAAATGAGCTGGAAAAGGAAATGGCAAACCACTCTAGTATCTTTGCCAAGAAAATGCAACATGGGGTTATGAAGAATTGGACATGACTGGAACAACAGAACGATAACAAAAACATAAGACACAGCTCAGGTTAAAGTGGGGAAAACATCCCATAGTAGCACTTTGGTGGCAAAGAACTGAAAACAAAATTCTTATCCCTCAGTTTCAAGACCAGTTGAACAAACTATAGCATGAGTAGAGAATGAAATATACCTCGGCAGGAGGAAATGGCAAATAGGAGGCATTCAGAGAAACATGGGATGATTTCTACAATAAAAAAAACAAAGTGAAGGAAGCAGCATCAGAACAATCAATACAATGGCTACAATAATGTAAATAAAAAGACCACTGAAAAGAAACCAGATTCTGAGTGATGATAATAACCAGCTAAGCTCCCTGAGAAAAGATAATGACACATTGTTCCCACTTCTAAGCCAAGAAGTCGAGGGTTACCAAAATATTTTCTGTATTGTCAAATGAATCCCTGAACTGGTCATTTTTGTTTTTTCTTTGTTACAAAGAAAAGCTTGATTTTGGAGGCAGGGAGAATATAATCACATATATCAATCATATATTTTTATTAATAATAATATTGCATATTATTATTAGTTTTTATGTTACTATATAATTATGTCTAAAATATAATGTGTAATATAATTACGTTATATAT
>NW_025366405.1:0-4540 GCF_016433145.1 Gracilinanus agilis | reverse complement strand
CATATATATATATATATGTGTGTGTGTGTGTGTGTATATATATATATATATATATATATATTTACATATCACTCAATGGGAAAGTTGCAAAAACATAATTTCTACAACATTTGTCAAGGGTTACTACTTTGCTCCCTGCCAACAGATGCAACTAATTCTGTCCTCAGAATCCTGTTTATGGGTTATAAGACATCTAGTTACTAGACATTCTGGCAACATGGTGCTGTCACTGGGTCAGGAGGACACAGAATTGCTTCCTGGTAGATTTACACACTGGTACATTACCTGTGCCTTCCTTGATTGCTTTTAATCCAAAGAAATGAATTTATGGGATTTTACAATGGCAGTCATCAGTTTCACCACTTTGAATTCCTTCTGGCTATTCTTCCAATAGCCTCCTGGGCACTGAGTTAATACACTTACTTCTCATTCTATCTCTTCCCCCTAAACTGGTAAACATTTGGCTTTATTAGTCATGACTGTTTTAGAATCAAAGAAATAATTGCAGGTTTATAATTTTTTAAACCCTTACCTTCTGCCTTAGTATCAATTCTAAGACCCAAGGGCTAGGCAAATGGGGTTAAGTGAGTGACTTGCCCAGGGTTACACAGCTAGGAAGTGTCTCCAGGCCAGATTTAAATCCAGATCCTACTGACTTTAAGGGTGGCATTCTATCCATTCACTGTGCTACCCAGCTGCCCTCAGGCTTATAATTAACAAAAATTTTGTAGGTCATTTTAAATACTTATGAAGGAGGAAGCTATTCTCTTTTCTAATGTAGCTCCCATTAACACAATAACTGTACAAATGCGAGGAAAAATCTTTGGTGTGAGGAACTCTTATTGCAGGAAAACTTTCTTTTTAATCAGATTGACATCCACCTACCATTTAGTAGATAATAGAGGGTTGGTTAAGGCATGTGAAAGTTAAGTGATTGAACCAGGAACACAGTGTTTACTCCTTTCAGAGTTTAAATTTGAACCCAAGTCTTTCTGATTCCAAGCCCAGCACTCCATCCATTATGTCTCATTACTTTCAAGGCTATATTCTGGTAATAAAACACAAAATTAAGAAATACTTAAATGGTATTCATCCTATTTTGGACTGCATTGTCATATTGTCTTTTTTAATATATAAATGGTAAATTTGATTTAGTTCTAATCATAAGTTCTAAAGTAATCACTGAGTATGTTCTGATATTTCCATAGTAATTCATAAAATTTTAACATCCTATTAATTAATTAAAATTAATTAATTAGGTCTGAGTCCTGCCCAGATTGATAAATTTAAGATTTCTCTCTTCCTATAACTACTTGCTCCTCTCTCTGCCTTTCTATCTCTCTGTCTCTCTGCTCTCAAAAAATGTTTGTTGATTAAACAACTGAAAAGCATCAACTGTAAGAGCAATCAAAGCCAAAGTCTCTTACCATCAGCAAAACTGCTACCTTTTCCCCAATTCTGGAAACAGTTACAATATTCAATTGTCTCAATTACCAATTAAAGTTTTTTCTCAATATTTCTCTTTTTAAGATAAAGGGAAACAACAGTTTGCTCAGGGAATAAATTCTCTTAATTTTTCTTTGTCCTCTCTTAAGTCATTACATTTAACATTGTCTACAAGAGTTAAACTCTTATCAACTTAAACATTTCTCATAGAATCCTATGTAAACTGCCCAAGCTTCCATTGTCTCTTTAAAATACTGTCATAGTATCAGTGATCTCTTGAAGTCTATCAAAGTTGTGTATTACATTTCTATAGTGGGAGGCTGATTAGAGAGTCCTTGATCAATTGAATACTTTAAATGAATTTGAAATTACAATTTCTAACAGGATATATAGGGCAAATAAAGACAATGCAGAATAAGGGAATGAATGTCAGATTTTGAAAGACAGAGACAAGGACCTTCCAAACATTTTTTTTAATCCTTGTACTTCGGTGTATTGTCTCATAGGTGGAAGATTGGTAAGGGTGGGCAATGGGGGTCAAGTGACTTGCCCAGGGTCACACAGCTGGGAAGTGGCTGAGGCCGGGTTTGAACCTAGGACCTCCTGTCTCTAGGCCTGACTCTCACTCCACTGAGCTACCCAGCTGCCCCCCCCATTCCAAACATTTTGAATGATTTGCAGTCTATGCTTGCAAAGGGCCAGAGACTTTGACTTACTCATTTGTATTTGAAAGAATCAGCAAACTCTTCTCTATACAACAGAGACAATAGACTAGTCCCTGGGCAGAGATGATCTCTGAGAAGAGTTTTAAAAAATAGAATTGAGCTATGACAGTTGGAAAGAGAAAGGAAGAACCAAACTTCCCCTCCACTCTGTGCATTTATAAAATTATAGCAAAGGTAGGAGTGAGATTTCTCTCTCTTCAAACCTCTCAATCTTCCAAGAGGCTTAAAGGAAAACTTCAAGACCATTGTTTCCTGAACTCTAACCTTCTTGGATGGAGGATTTTAAATTTTAAATTTTAGAATTCCAGAGAATGCAGTCAATCAAAGTAAAAGGAATTGAATCAGGTCACCTGAATCTCATCTCAGACCTTACTTTGCAAATGGGAGATCTAGGGAGCCAACGCTTTTGCTGGTGCCCTGGTAAGGGCTCTTATTCTTTCCAAAAGTGAATAAATAGTAAGGGGGCAGCCAAGTTGTTCAATGGATTGAGAGCCAAGTCTAGAGACAGAAAGTCTGGGGTTCAGATTTGGCTTCAAACACTTCCTAGGTGTTGTGATCCTTGGCAAATCACAACTGCCATCTTCAAAAAACCCCTACTTGATCCTTCAATCACTGGTAAATAAAATCCTTTATCTCCTTTGACATTTGTGGTTAAAATCCTTGAAAAAGCCACCTACTGTTACCTCCTCTTTCTCTCTTCTCACTCTCTTCTTAACTCCTTATCTCCATTTTCCAACATCATGATTCTACTAAAACTATGCTTTCCAAAGTTACTAATGATCTCTTAGTCCCCACATCCACTGGCTCTATCTGTCTCTTTTCCTTGATCCCTCTGAAGCCTTTGACACTATCGAAATCACTCTCTTTTTATTGGTACTTTCTTCTCTTTAGGTTTTTAAGACACTACTTTCTTTTGGTCCTTCACTTACCTATCTGACTATTCTTCAGTTCTTTTGCTGGATCTTCATCCAAATCAAGCCTCCTGACTGCAGGTGTCTTACAGAGATCTCTTTTGAATCCTCTTCTCTTCTCCCTCTATACTATTTCATTTGATGTGTCTCATCAGCTCCCTTGGATTTGATTATCACCTCCATACTGACATTCTCAAATTACCTCTCCTTACAAGGAGAACACTGAACACAGGAACAGCAGTACTGTATGATGTTCAACTGTAAAGGCTACTCTCAGCAATACAATATACCAGGAAAATTCTGAAGGACTTACAACAAAGAATACTGTCCACCTCTAGAGAAAGAACTGTTTGAGTCATGTACAGATCAAAGCATTCTATTTCTCAAGTCAGTTTATTTATTTTGGGGTTTGGGGTTTTATATGAGTATTCTCTTACAACAATGACCCACATGGAAGTATATTTTGCATGATAATACATGTATAACTCAGAACAACTTATTTATCATTTCTAGGAAGTTGGAGGAAAGGGAAGAAAGCAAAATTTGGGTCTTAAAATCTGGGAAAACATATGTTGAAAATTGTTATTACATGTAATTGGGAAAATAAAATATCTTTGAAAAAAATTACATCTTCTTTCTGCTGACCTCCAATTTTACATCATCTGCCTTTCAACTATCTCAAATAGATGTCTAGCAAATATCTTAAACTAAACATGTCCAAAACAGAACTCATTATCTTTGTCATCTAAACCCTTCCCCCTTTCCTACTTTTCCTATTACTATCCTCCCAAACCCTCATACTTGAAATACCATCCCAGACTCCTCACTTTCTCTCATGCCCTATATTCAATCTATTGCCAAGACCTGTCTATTTCACTTTTGCAATATCTACCAATATACTCTCTTCCCTCCTCTTGTACTAATACTGCCATCACTCTGATATAGATCCTCATCAACATGTGCTGGTCTGACTGCCTCAAGTCTCTCCTTACTCCAATCCATCTACCATTCTGCCACCAAAGTGATTTTCCTAAAACATGGATCCCATAATTTTATATTCCCTATTCAGTACACTCCGGTGGTTCCTTAATACCTTTAAGAGCAAATAAAACATATACCATTCAATCAAGCCTTGCAGTCCCATAAACAAGACATTTTCTTTGATTCTCCCCATATAAGGAGTGTTCTCTCCACTCATGTCTGCCTGCTGGCTTCTCTGGATTCCTTTAAGTACTAAATGAAACCACATTTTCTGCAGGAAATGTTTCTAAATCTTCCTCAAATATAGTGCATTTGTTTTCTTATTTATTTCCTATTTATCCTTATATAGCTTGTTTGTACATAGTTGTTTACCTATTCTTTCCCTCATTAGATTGTAAGAACCATGAGTTCAGGAACTGTCTTTTGATTCATTTTATATCTCTAGTGCTTCATACAGTGTCTGGTGCATAGGAAGTG
>NW_025366404.1:0-4216 GCF_016433145.1 Gracilinanus agilis | reverse complement strand
TGCCCACCCCCCAGCCCCCAACTGAGTGCCAAGCTCCACCCCTCACTTCCCCCCTAACTCTCCCTTACCCCAGACAGGAGAGGGAGGAAGTGCTCCCATTGGGCTACTGCGCAGAGGGATGGGTGATGAGAGGAATGTCATCAAGCCCATAGAGAGGGGGAGGGGAACAGTTCCACCACGAGTCCCTCTGGCTTTCTAGCAAGGAACTCTGGTGGGCAACTGCAGGTATGCTCACAGAGAGGCATGGGGTGCCCTTTTTGGCACTTGTTCCATAGGTTCACCATCACTGTTCTAGAGGAAGCCTGAACTAATCTTCCTAGTAGCTAGGGCTCTCTTTTTCTCTTCCCCACCAAGGGAAATTGTTTGGATATCTTTTGTATTTAATTTTCATTGCATCATTCAATCAACATGCATTTATTAAAAGCCTACTCTGTGTTTGGCACCTTGCTGGGCTCCAGGGATACAAAAGCAAAGAATGAAATGAAACAATATTCCATACTCTCAAGGAGTTTATTTTCAATGGACATGGTCCTGTCATCCTCAGAACATAAGTTCCTTGAGGACAGAGACCTTATATTTGTTTGCCTTTGTGTTCCCAATGATTGCCACAAGGCCTGCACATTGTTAAGTTTGGAAGGAAGGTAAAAAGGAAGGAAAGAGGGTGGAAAAAAGAAAAGAAGGAAGGCATGAAGGAAGGGGGGAGGAAAGGAAAAGAAAGAAGGAGGGGGAGAAGGTAGGAAGTAAGGAAGGTGGAAAAGAAGGAAGGAAGAAAGAAAGGAATGAAGGAGAGGAGGGGAGGCCAGAAGGAAGGAAAGAAGGAAGGAAGGGGGAAAGGAAAGGAGGAAGGAGTGGGGGAAAGGAAAGAGAAGGGGAGGGAAGGAAGGATGGAAGTGAAGAAGGAAAGGAGGGAAGGTAGGAAGGGAGGGAGGGAGAGAGGAGAGGGGAAAGAGGAGAGGGAAGGAGAAATTTCTCCCAGCTCTGACATTCTATGATCTAAGGGCCCTCCCAGCTCTGACATTCTATATTCTGAGGTCTCTTCCAGCTCTGACATTCTATATTTTAAAGTCCCTTCCAACTCCAAGGATCTGTGACTCTATCCTATGATAACCACCAGCCCAATGGGTAAGGCAGAGCAGAGAGCCCAGTAACTGCCTCTTTTAACCCTAAAGAACCTTAGTCTCCTGCTCATATCTTAAAATCACTGTCAGATGAACTTGCCTGGTAGCCTCTGGTGACTGTACGAGTGCCAGAGGATGAACAAAGAGAACTTTGTTTAAGAATCCAAGTGTCTAGGCTTCTGTGTGAGGGAAGCACTTCAGCCCTGGGACTCAGTTTCCTAATCTCTAAAATGAAGAAAGTTAGGGTCCTTCCTTCCCATATCCTAAGATCATATGGAGCTCATTCCTGCCTGCAGACAGAGCCAGAGTAGACCAAATGGCATTCTGCGCTTACAGAGAACTTGGATGACAACCCAGGCCTGGGTGCCACCAAAGTGAAACATCCGAACATTGTGGGTAATGAAAAATACCATCTGTGCAAAATGGCTTTTCCTTAACACCAAAAAGAAAAAAAAAAGTCCTCTATTGAAAACATCGTTTTGCAGCAGTTTAAGGGATCCTCTTGCATCTCAACCTGGTACTCAACGGTCACTTGGCAAAGGGGTCAAGGTGGGGAAATGGGTCCCAGATGAATTAATTTCATCCAGAAGTGGTGTTAGCTGGAAGTTGGTCCTATTATGCAGATTTCAGGTTCAACAGAGCGCCCAGTTTGATTTTGGTCCATTTTGTCCAACATGGCACCTGAGAGGTATAAGGCTTTGGAGCCAGAGAGGCCCAGCTTCCAGGCCTGTCCCACAAAAGGATCACAGACTTGGGACCCAGAAAGGATCTTAAAGATTGAGGAGTCTAACCCCCTCATTTTACCAATGAAGAAACTTGGACCCAAAGTTATTGCTCAAGTCATGCCAGTTGTAGAGCCAGAATCTGAATGTGGGTCCTCTGATTCCAAATCCCATGTCCTTTCCACACTACTGAGTTCTAGCTGTGTGAACCAGGACAAATCCCATTCATCTTTTTTTTTTTTTAACCCCTTACCTTCTGTCCTAGAATCAATACTGTGTATTGGTTCTCAGGCAGAAGAGCGGCAAGGGCTAGGCAATGGGGGTGAAGTGACTTGCCCAGGGTCACACGGCTGGGAAATGTCTGAGGACAAACTTCTAGTCTCCAGGCTCAGCTCACAATCCACTGAGCCATACAGCTGCCCCCTAATCCCATTCATCTTTAAGTGTCCCAAACACTTAGTATCTCTAAAATGATTCTATACAAGTTGCCCCTGGGCATTGGTGGAGGGTCTCCATCCTGGGAATTTCTCAGAGAGATGAAGTCACAGCTCTGGATTCCCTTGCCAAATCTTCAGCTTTTTTTTTTTTTTTTACCTAGAAGGTACTTGTTCATAGCAGGGATTTCAATATTTTTTGAATTGAACAGAATTGAAAGAACTTCCCAACCATTGAAGCTGTCCCACAGAAGAGCAGGTTTCTTTTCTTTTCTTCCCCCCCCCCCAAACTCTTACAATTCTAAGAGAAAAGATTTGCAAGGACTAGGTATTCTGGGGTTAAAGTGACTTGCCCAGGGTCACACAGGTAGGAAGTAACCCAGGTCCTCCTGATTCCAGGCCTGGTACTCTATGCACTGTGCTATCTAGCTGCTTTAAAAACAGGTTGCTTAAACATTTTTTATAAAAACCCTTACCTCCTGTTTTAGAATCAATATTGAATATTGGTTCCAAGGTAGAAGAGGGGTAAGGGATAGGCAATGGGGGTTAAATGACTTGCCCAGGGTCACACTGCTAGAAAGTATCTGAGGCCAGATTTGAACCCAGGACCATGTCTCTAGGCCTGACTCTCAATTCACTGAGCTACCTACCTGCCCCACAGGTTGCTTTTCAAAACAAGACTTCTTTACTGGTAAAATAGCTCTAAACCTAAAAGGGTGCAGCTAATCAAAATTGCTCGTTTTATACATGAGGAAAGTAAATCCCTGGGACATCAGGTGACTTGCCCACGATTATACAGTTAGAACATCAGAGGCAGGACGTGGAACCCAAGATTTTGCTCCTCTAATTTGCAAGGCTCTTTCCACTGTACTCCACGACATCTGAGGTTTTCAAGTAAAAGGTAGATGACTACTTGCTGAGGATATGGTAGAGGAGACTCTCCTTTACTTACTTTACTTGTCTACTTAGATTCATGTTTACTTACTTTACTTGTTTACTCACTAGTTTACTTAGATTCGTGTTTACTTACTAATTTACTTAGTTTACTTGCTTTGCTTATTTGTTTGCTTGTATTCTTATTTACTAACTCATTTATTTGGTTTACTTAGATTCATGTTGACTTACTTTACTTGTTTTCTTAGTTTGCATAGATGCTTGTTTCCTTGCTTTTTTACTTAGTTTACTTACTGATTCTTATTTACTTCATTTACTTATTTACTAAAGGGAATGTGAGGGGGCTTCTAGCTCTGAGGTTCTTCCATTCCAGGTTTGGCCACCTCATGTGGAGTGAAAGGTAAGAAAAGGAGGGCCTTTTCCATCCCCCTCAGTGGAATGATACTGTACATTTAGGCAATGATTCAGGTGTAACTCTGGGAAATTCTGAGGTAGAACTCTAACCATCAGAATTCAGAGCTATTTCTCTCTAGTTCAGAATCATAGGATCTTAGAGAGGCCTCAGAATACGGAGGGTCCATGAGGGCTGGGAAGGACCTCAGGGCTTTCTATACTCATACACTTGGTGATCTCATCAGCTACCATGGATTTAATTACGGTCCTTAGGTTGATAATTCTCAAATCTACCATTCCTGCCCCGGTCTCTCTGCTGACTTCCAATATCACATCTCTAATTGCCTTTCAGAGATTTCAAACTGGCTAATAGCTGGCTTAAATATGTCCAAAACGGAACTCATTATCTTTCCCATGAAACCTTCCCTCTCCTACCTTCCCTATTACTGTAGAGGGCAACACCCATCCCCCAATATCCAAGCTGTTGTCAAGGCCTCTCAATTTCACCTTTGTGACATTTCTCAAATAAGCCCCCTTTATCCTCTGACACTGTCACCCCTCTAGTGTAGGCCCTCATCACTTCATTCCTGGACTGTTGCAATATCCCCCTAGTGGGTCAGCCTGCCTCAAGTCTTGCCCCACTCCAATCCATCCT
>NW_025366403.1:0-3067 GCF_016433145.1 Gracilinanus agilis | reverse complement strand
TCCTCTCCTCTCCTCTTCTCCTTTCTTTTCTTTCTTTCTTTTTTTTTTTATCGCCAGTGCTTAGCAAAGTGCCTGACATATGGGAGACACTGGATATTGCTTATTGACTGACTGCATAGGGCAGGCAGAAACATGTACCATGAAATTCTAGAAACAGTTCTCAAAATATATTTAGGAGAGAGCAGCTAGGTGGCTCAGTGGATTGAGAGTCAGGACTGGAGACAGGAGGCCGTGGGTTTAAATCTGGCCTCAGATACTTGGCTGTGTGACCCTGGGCAAGTCATTTAATCCCTATTGCCTAGCCCTTACCTTTCTTCTGCCTTAGGACACAATAATGATTATATATAAGTTTTTTTCAGTCTTGAATAACTCAAATACAGTTTTATTTGCTTTTTTTCTGAGCTGAATCCCTTTATGGAATTAGTTCTTCAGCAAAACAGAGAGGCAAGGGAACAGGTAGGATTTTGATATTAGCCTATGTGTTTCTTTTACCATGCTTCCTGTCACTCCAGCCGCATGATAATATTTTAGTATAGTTAAAGGCACATCCAGTCCAGCTTGATTTGGCAAATAAAAGTCTGTTGTTCTTTAAGTGGTCTTGACAAACATCTGAGACTATAAATTCAGCAAAGGTACTATTGTTGTTGGTATTGGTAAAGAATCATATAGGTAAAGGAATTTCTTCACTGGGAGCTCTGGGTGAAATTATAGATCTAGTCCTTATAGAATTACAAAAATAAAAATGAAGCAATCTCTGCCATCAAGAAGCTTCTACTCTATTGGGAAGAGACAATGTAAAAAAATACAAAATAAATACAAGGTCATTTTCGGGAAGAGGGGTTAATGTTTTTTTAAAAATAATGGGCCATTTTTAGTTAAATACAAAAGCACAAATAAATGCTTGGATGTTATGCTAGGGATATTGGGACTATAATTCTCAATTAATTTGATTGACAGGTCTCTGAGACATTTCCTGACAATCAAATTCCCTCCTCAATTTCAGTTTAGCTGTTCCAAGATCCCAGATCAATGGGAATAATCCAATAGTATAATTGTTATTTTTTCAAAATGGAGGTGCTTGAGTTTGAGGAATAGATGGTACTATAAAGTCCCTTCCCTTTTTTTTTTAACTCTTACCTTTCATCTTAGAATTAATACTGTGTAATGGTTGCAAAGCAGAAGAGCAGTAAGGGTTAGGCAATGGGGGTTAAGTGACTCCCATAGTTAGGGAGTGTCTGAGGTCATATTTGAACCCTGGACCTCCTCTCTCTAGGTCTGGCTCTCAATCCACTGAGCTACCCAGCTGCCCCCTGTTCCTTTCCTTTTGGAAAGTTGACCTTGCCAAGGATGGTGAAGAGAAACTTAGAAGGGTAAGAGAAGAGTTCTCCCTGGAGTTAGGGTCACCTTGCTCAGTGGTCACAAGTTTTGAGGCTTCCACCACTGTTTCACTTTGCTGAGGGATCAAATTCACTTAAATTGAAGATCCTCTCTCTAGTATCCAGTAGAATCTGCAGAGTCAAACAGTGCATCTATATCAGGAAATGCTATTCTTGTCTCCACTGTGCCGATGAAGGAAACATTTCTCCAGATGGCTTTCTGTTTACATAGCCTTTAAAATTTTTACTTGCACCCAGCGTGTGCCATTGGCAGTACTTCCAGTACAGTGCACAAAAGCCTCAGGCCTACAAAGGGAGTTTATAAAACAGGAAGAAAAGTGACCCCCTTTTGTGGGAAAAGAAATATTCCTTTTTCCCTGGGAAGGTTAAGAAAAGTGCCACATACAAAGATGGTGCTACTGCCAGAAGGAGATACACTTTGGGTAGTAGATTTGGCTGAGGTGGTGAGTGACTGACCCATCTAAGCCAGTCATGGGGATTGGGGGAAGTCAAAATTCTAGGTTCAGAAGCTTCACTTTTGGTGAAATATCTCAGATTGTCCAAGGGAAGCAGCATTCAGGTAACTGGAGGAAAGAGTAGTTTCTTCTTCTTTTTTTTTTTTTAATTCCAAATTTGACAAAACATAATGAAACAAGCATTTCCATATACAAAGAAAAAAAAGAAGATAGTATACAAGTGAAATCACAAATCTCCTATACATTTAGCTTCCTTTTATTCATATCTGCATAATAATTCCTGTTCACAAGTGTTGCCCTTTTGTTTTTCCAAATGAATATTATTATTATTTTTTCTAGCTTACTAAAATAATTTTTTGGTAATTTAATTGGCATGGCATTGAATTAGCCTGTCACCACCCTTCTCATGTCATAAAAGATATCGTTAAGGAGGTCAACACGTACATATGAATGCTATTTCACCTTTCTGTTCACTTTCTAGAGGTATTTATTCAGCATTAATTCTGTGATTGTGTATGATATCCTCCTGGTTGAAAGGATACTTTCTCAATCTCCCAGTGGCACTATTAAGTTAAATAAAAAAATAATGAACAGAATGGAAGAATTATAGTGTGGGCAATTGTGACCAGTGATTTGGGGCTATTGAAATCCATGGTTTCAGCTGGAGCAGTATAAAGTTTTCTAACTTGTAGGAGAATAAAAAAAAATCAGTTGCATATGAAAAAGTATTGTAAGTCACTACTGATTACAGAAATACAAATTAAAACAATTCAGAGATATTTTCTCACCCATATCAGATTGGCTAAAATGCTAAAAGTGGAAAATGACAAATGTTGGAGGGGATGTGGAAAAATGGGGACACTAATGCATTATTGGTGGTGTTGTGAAGTGTTCCGAACATTTTGGAGAACAATCTGGAATTATTTTCAGAGTTTTAAAACTATGTATACTTTTTAAAAAATTGCTCTTCTTTTTTTTGAAACTATTTTAAATTTTATTTTTTTAAAAATATTTTTCCATGTTTCCATGATTCATTTTCTTCCCCCCTCTTTCTTCCACCCCCCCAAGCCTATAAGCAATTCTAATGGATCATACAAATGTTATCACTTGATACCTATTTCCATATTATTCATTTTTTTAACATTTATTAATATTCATTTTTAACATGGTTACATGATTCATGCTCCACCTTTCCCCTTCAACCCCCCCCCCCCC
>NW_025366402.1:0-7712 GCF_016433145.1 Gracilinanus agilis | reverse complement strand
ATATATATATATATATGTATATATATACATATATAAATTAACCTTGAAGTTAATTCCTGATCACCTTTTCCCTCCCCTTGATATTAATTTTTGTGATTATTTCTAATGATATCTTCCCATTTTTCAGAAAATTCGTGAATGGATCCTCTTCAGATACTCAGAATTCTGGAAGCTTCTTTGTATAGACTTGGTCTAGTCTAATTTCTCCTTTCTTCGTTTTCATTAGTACTATCTATTGCCTTATGAAAACTTGAACATTGAAGTCCAGAGTCCAAATGGAGGTTTCACTGTCATTGGAATGGCAAATAACTTGCTAAAGAAATCTCAATGGATTTATATATAATGGATCTATATATATAAAAAGTAGAATAGGGCAGGCAGGTGGTGCAGTGAATAGAGTGCCAGGTCTGGAGTTGGGAGGATTTGGGTTCAAATCTGACATCAGACACTTCTTAGCTGTGTGACCCTGGGAAAGTCACTTAGCCCTGTTTGCTTAGACCTTGCCCAGAATTCTGTCTTAGGGTGTTACTAACACAGAAAGCAAGGGCTGTTAAAAAATAAAATATGTAGCATAGATGGTAATTATTAATTACAAAATTTATTTGTTATTGTAATCTTGTAACTACTTACAAGATTAATGTAAGAGACCAAAAGAGAGGAATCAAAGAGGAAGGTAAAAAAGAAGGTCGAAGAGATGCTTTGATTAATAAAATAATTAGGTTTATTTTATGATCCTAAGGTGATCAAGGAAAAAGGAAAAGAAACTCTTTGCTCTAAAATATTTACAGCAACTCTTTTTGTGGAGACAAAGAACTGGAGACCAAAAGAATATCCATCAGTTGGAGAATGGCTGAACAATTGTGGTACATGGTTGCTACAGAATACTATTGTGCCAGAAAAAATGACAAACAAGATGATCCCCTACCAAAACCTGGAAAGACTTACATGATGTGATGCAAAGTGAAGTGAGCAGAACTAGGAGAATATTGAATACAGTAAGAACAATAATGTGTGACGATCACTGAGAATGACTTAACTATTATCAACGAGGCAAGGGATCCAGGACAACTCCAAGAGGATGAAAAAAGGTTATCCACTGCCAAAGAGGAACAGATGTAGTCTGAATGCAGCTTGAATCATACCATTCTCCACTTTATTTCCTCCTTGAATTTTTCTCTAGTGTAAGCAATATATGTCTTGCTTCACAACATGACAAACAGGGAAATATGTGTTACATGATGATATTTGTATTATATGTGTAATACATACCTCATATATTTTGATATAATATTATATGACATTTTAATATATAATATATCATCTTACTTGCCTTATTGAGGAGGGGAGAGAGGTGGAGAGAAGAAAAAATGAGACAGACTTTTGGAAAGGAGAAATTTTGGACATAGATAATATGGGAATTTGTTTCTATGGATAAGCATATTTATTATAATTTATTATATATTTGTAACAAATCATATATTATGTTATGCATTATAAAATAAAAATAAATGATAACTCAAAAAAGTAATTCCATAACAATATGTGTAGAGAAAAACTGAAAAACAGAAATGTGAAATGGACAGCACATGAATATAGAAGTCTAGAGATAGCCTGTCTATGTTGTTATGTTTTTCTATTATGTTATGTGCTCATTTGTGATGTCTGACTAGAATGGATTCCTTGAAAGTAGGGACCTTTCTCACATTTGTTTTTGTGTTCTTGAGCCCCTACTATGGTTTCTTGTAGATAGAAAGTATTTTGAAGAAGAACTGGATCTGATCTTAACTTAATTTATTTTTTTTTCATTTTTATCTAATTAATTAATTTATAATATTTTTCCATGGTTCCATGATTCATGTTCCTTCCCTCCCTCCTCCCCTCCTGGAACCGACAAGCAATTCCACTGGGTTATACATGTATCATTGTTCAAAACCTAGACGATTTTAACTTAATAAATATAGCTCATAGTGAAAGCACTTTTAACTTTACTCAGCACTTTGCTCATAGCACCTCAGCAAAGCAGATCTGACACACGTAACAAGGGTTTCAGTCTAAATACTGTAAATGGTCATGTTCTTGGGGCACGTGGCTGTCAGTCAACCAACACTTCATCCATTGTCCCCCACCTCACTCCATCCTTCTCAGGAACATGCCAAAGTTACATCCTTATCTAGGAGTATAGGAGGAATCTCCTCTTTCCTACTTTCCCACATCCCTGGAAAATCAAACTCAAAATATCAATAAGGGAAGTTAATGTCTCATATATTGGTTTCATGGCTTCTAAATTCATGTCTTCCTTATTGGCTCCTTCTCTTGAATCTGCTGCTGCATATGGCTACTAGATGCCCAGAAAATATAAGGGTTCTTTTCCTGCATATGTGATCTGTCCACCTGTGAGGATGAAGAGATAGATAGGTAACATCCCCAGCTACATCTAGAGTTCTATAGCTTTAGATATCTCAAATTCATTCAGAGCCCTTTGTAGCGTGACCCTCTTCTAGCTTTTCAGTCTTCTTGGACCTTAAGCTACCCCATGAACTCTTTGATTTAGTGACACTGGCCAGCTTGCTGTTTCTCATTTAATATGTTCCCATTTTCAGTTTTGTTTTACACTTATTTAAAAAGATATTTATTTTCCCAATTACCACATGTTTTCTACATATGTTTTCTGAAGTTACAAGATCTAAATTATCTCCCTTTCTTCCTTCCCTCTCCTCTCCCAGAGCAGGTAAGCAATTTGATCTGAACCATACATGTATTATCATACAATTATTTTATAAATATTGATGTGGCATTACTCCATGTTCTGATTCTGGACCTTTTCACTCACTCTTCCCCTGCCTTGAATACTCTTCCTTCTCATCTCCATCTCCTGGATTCCCTAATTTTCCTTGATTCCCAGTTAAATTCCATCTTTTCTAAGCCTTTCTTGATCCCTTTTATAGAAGTGAAATTTCTTTACCTTCTGGGTCAGCACCATGACTCAAGACTTGCTCCCAATCTATTCAGCATGGCTTGTCTTCTGAGTTCCCCCTGTCTTCCAAGTGGCTCTTTGCTCTCCTAGGAAATCTTATTAAGTGCCTCTTCCCACTACCACCATTCATGTTACATATTCTCACATGCACCATCCTTGCATGCATTTCTTCTAAACAAGGGCAAGGAAAGGAGTCAAGTAGAGACAAGGTCACCCTCACTGACTTAACCACGTATATTCCTGGAACTTCTCTTCCACACTAGTTATAGAATTATACAAGAAAATTTATAGAATTGTTCATATTCTTTGATTCAGTGATTCCATAATTATACTTATATGCCCCCAGGACATTATTTACAGAAAGGAAATATCTCTCTGGACAAAAATATTCATAGCAACACTATTTGAGATGGCAAAAATCTGGAAACAAATTATGTGACCAGCAATTGGAGAATGGCTGAACTAATTGTGGTATGTGGATTATTGTGCCAAAAAGAATGATGAATATGAATAAGCCAAAGAAATCTGAGAATGATGCAAAGTGCAGAAACAAGATCCAAAGGCACTATTCATGGACTGACTGCAACTATGAAAATGAAAACAACATTGAGCAACAAAATTGAAGTTAAATAGAAGGGATGTTGTTGGTTCTATATTGGAACGAATGACAAATTTTAAAATTCTACAACTGCATGTACAACATTGTTGTGCAGAATTATTGTACAAATTATATAACTGAATATCTATAAGTTGTGACATGCTAATAAATATTTAACAACTGGATCTCTGTGAGGTGAGAAATGTATTTAAGACATGCTTAATCTACATTGTTGTCATTTTCTCCATCACTTCAAATCTAGACATTTGACAAAACAATAAATCAAGCCTGGAGTTGTAATTTGACCTTTTCCAAGGCATAAATGTTAACACAGAAAATTTAACAATTGATTCTCTTGAGATGGGTCTAAAATACCCCTGCTTGTGAGATCAATTTACCTCCTCGATTACGACCTCCAGTTCACTTTACTTATTATCTTATGCCTGTAGATATAAACATCTAAAGTCGTATGTTTTATAACTGACTTTCTTCTTTGATATTTCCTGGGAATTGTTTCCATTTTCATAGACCACTGTGGCATGTGAAATGAAAGATGCCACCTTTCTTGACCTCTTAAATGATAATAATTAAAATTAATTTCTCAAAAGCTGGGAAATATTGAAGGAAGTATGTGACTTCTAGAATAATAAAATGTGAGAGCCAGAAGGAACCCTAAGCTCATTTTACAGATGAGGAACAGAAACCAGAAGTAAAGTGATTAATTTAAGGTCATTTTATAAGTCTTAAGATAATTTATCATCCCTATCCTGGACAATTACACTAGCCTCCTTTTATTTTCTTTTGGAAATCACTAAATAAAATGAACATTTTACAATACATTGTAGAAAAGAAGAGTTTGTACATGAAACCACAAAGCCCTATTATGTGAAGCCTTATTTTTCAAAAGTATATAATAAGTAATATTATATATAATGATATGAGACATTCCTCAATTGATAAATGGTAAAAAGCTATGAAGAGACAGTTTTTGGATGAAAAAATCAAAGTTACAAAAAGTATATGAAAAAATGCTCTAAGTCATTATTGATTAGAGGAATGCAAATCAAAGCAACTCTGAGATATCTTCTCACATTTATAAAAGGGCAAAATGCCATGTTGGAGGGGGATAAAGAAAAATAAGTTCACTAATAGATTTTTGGCCAAACTGTGAATTGATTTTAGAGAGGCAGCTACGTGGCTCTTTGGATAGAGTGATAGACCTGGAGACAAGGAGATCCTGCATTCAAAACTGGCCTCAGGTACTTCCTAGTTGTGTGACCCTGGGCAAGTCACTTAATCCTTATTGCCTAGCCCTTCCTGCTTTTCTGCCTTGCCAGAATTGATTCTAAGATAGAAGGTAAGTGCTTAAAAAAGATGTGTGAAATCAACAGTGTCCAGTGTATCTTTGATAATCCTATCTCTTGATTCATCATGAACTCTTCATTTCTTTGTTCCTCTAATTTATTAATAATGTGACATTTTATATCCAAGTCATACATAAATTTGGAGTTTATCTTGGTATACAGTGTGGCATATTGTTCTAAACCTTATTTCTTTCTTTTTTTTTTCTAAACCTTATTTCTGGCAGATTTCTTTTTAGTTTTCTCAACAGTTTTCATCTAATAGTGAATACCTTACCTAGAAGTTGGGGCTTTGGGTTTATTCAACATGAGGCTACTAGTTTCACTTACTTCTGTGTATTATATGACTAATCTGTTCCTCTGACTGACCTCTCTTTTTTTAACCAGTGCTAAATCATTTAAATGTTCATTCATAGATCAGTTAAGATCTAGTACTGCTAGGTTCTTTCCTTCCCTCTTTTCCTCATTATTTCTGTTGAAATTCTTTATATTTTGTTCTCCCAGTTAAATTTAGTTATTTTTCTGAGCTCTGTAAAGTAATCCACTAGTAGTTTGCTTGGGATAGCTCTGAACAAGCAATTCAGGTAGTGTTGTCACTGTTATGATATTGGCTGGACATCATAGAAGCAATAAATATTTTCCCACTTATTAAGATTTTACTTTATTTCTATGTTTTGAGATTGTATTTTTATGGCTTCTGTGTATGTCTTGGTAGGTAGATCCCCAATGTTTTGTACATTTTGTAGTTATTTTTATAATTTTATGGTTATTCAAAATGAAATTAATTCTCTTATCTCTTTTATTGGGTTTTATTGATAGTAGAAAGACATTCTGATGGCTTATTTTACATCTTAAAACTTTGCTAAAGTTATTATTTCAATTAATCTTAATTGACTTTTTAGAGTCCTTTAAATCATTCCTTCATTTTATTTTTTCCTTTTTTTTAAACCTCTGACTTAGAATTGATAGTAAGTATTGATTCCAAGGCACAAGAGCAGTAAGGGCTAAGCAGTTGGGGTAAAGTGACTTGTCCAGGATCATATAGCTAGGAAGTGTCTATAGCTGTATTTGAACCCAAGAACTTCTAGACCTGGTTCATTGCTTTATTTTCAAAAATTGATAATATTGTTTCTTCTTTGCTTATTCCCTCAATTATTTTTTCTTGTCTTTCTGGTATTTCTAACATTTCAAGTAGTATATCAAATAATAGTGGTAAGAATGAACATCTTTGCTTTGTCCTGATTTTATTGGAAAGGACTTGAATTTTTTTCTGTTATATTTTGTGCTGGTTTGGGGCTTTAGATATTTATCATAGTGAGAAAAGATACATTTACTTCTGCACTTTCTAGTTTTTATTTTTAACAGAAATTAATGTCAATTTTTTGCACATATATTGCTATAATCATGTGATTTAAAAATCATTATTCATTAGCATTCCTAATACTTAATTTACCCTGAATTCCTAGTAAAAAATCCAACTCGATCATAGTATATAATTGTTTTTATTTCTTCCTATAGCCTCTTTGATAATATTTTAATTAATATTTTTATGTCAGAGAGATAACACACAAAAAAGGAAATTACAATGTCTCTCTGTTTTAGGTATCGAGGCTATATTTGTATCAGAAAGAATTTTGTAAGATACCTTTTGTTCTTATTTTTTACAAACAGTTTATGTAATATTGGAATTAATTGGTCTTTGAATGTTTTATAGAACTTGCTTATAAATTTTTCTGGCTTTGAGAATTTTTCCTTGGGAATTTATTTATTGTTTATTAAACATTTTCCTCTGAGAAGTGGTAACTTAAGACCTCTATTTATTATTTTGTTAATCTGAATATTTTATATTTGTGTAAATATTCACCCCCTTCATTTAAGTCCTCAGTTTTATTGGCATGTAGTTAGTCAAAATTGTTTCTGATCATTTATTTCTTCAAGTGTTAGAAATTCCATTTTTATTTTTAATATTAGCAATTCCATTTTCTTTTTTATTCAAATTAGCAAATACTTTTTCTATCTCATTAGTTTTTGAAAGTCAGGTCCTATTTTAATTTATTAATTCAGAAATTATTTTCTTTCAATTTTAAATATTTTAATATACATCTTTTCTTTGACTTTCATAATTTCTAAATCAATGTTTAGTTAGAGTTTACAATTTATTGATTTTCTAATTTGTTTTAGTTACATGTCCAGATCACTGATCATTCTATCTCTCTTCTGTTTTACTTGTGTGTGTGTGTGTTTGTTTGTTTTTTTGTTTGCATAGAAATAGCTAATATTGTAGTGAATCTTTTCTCTCTTCTTTTGAAAAGTGTTTGGAGACATAAATTTGTAATATACTCTTAATTGATGTCCTTGACTTATTTCTCCTCATCAATCATTCATCCATATTTCTGCCAAAATGATATTCCTAAAGTCCCACCATGTTACTAAATTTCCCCTATTCCCACAAAAATGTCATCAATGGCTCCCCTTTTGCTACTAGTGTAAAATCTTTGAATTGGAGTTTAGTCTTCCATAATCTAACTCCCACTTCCCGCCCCCCTCCCCCATCTTATTTCATATTACCCCTCTTCATCAACTCTACATTCCAGGTAAAACAGACTCCTGTAATTCTTGTATGCCATTTCAAGTCACGCTTCATCTTTCTCTCTCTTGAAGTTACTTTGCATTTTTTGTATATTCTTTATATTCATTTATATGCATGCAAGTTGTATTCTCCCCAATAGAATGTAATCTATTTGAGAACCAGAATCTTTCCTTCCTTCCTTCCTTCCTT
>NW_025366401.1:0-2728 GCF_016433145.1 Gracilinanus agilis | reverse complement strand
AGGAGAAGGAGAAGGAGGAAAGAGAAGGAGAAGGAGGAAAGAGAAGGAGAAGGAGGAGAAAGAGCAAGAAGGAGAAGGAGAAGGAAGAAGGAGGAGAGGGAGGAAGGAGAAGGAGAAGGAGGAGAAGAAGAAGAAGAAAAAGGAGGAGGATAAGGAGGAAGAGAAGGACAAGGAGGAGGAGGAGGAGAAGGAGGAGGAGGAACAGGAGGAAGGTACTACACAATTACTTCCTTCCCATCATCACATATTTCTACGATCCTTTAAGGTTTGCAAAGCACTTCTTTTATAGTAATCCTTTGAAGTTGATAGTGTAAGAATTATTGTCCTCACTTTACTGATGAGGAAACTGAGGGTCAAAGGTCATGTAATTAAGAAGTACCAGATCCAGGACTCTAACATAGGCCACTTGACCCTTCTCTTCCCCCTCCAATAATTTTTCTGCTCCATCAATAGCCATCAAAATGCTTTCTAAATCAATTATCTTAGTAGAGCCTCACAATTATGGCTCATAATTTTTTTTAGGTCCTGATTCCCCCAATTGCCAGTGCCCTTTCCCCAAATTACATTTTATCATTTTTGTTTATAACCACATGAATACATGCTCTCCCTCCCCAGCTGGACTGTAAACTCCTCGAGGACAGAGATGGCTTCATTTTTGTCTTTGATAATATCCAGAGATATTATCACAGGACCTGCTGCTTAGTAGACACATAATAAATGCTTGTTGATTGATTCATTGATAAGACTATTTTAAGTAGGCAGAGTATATATAATTAAAATTTTATAGATAAGGAAAACAGAGTAGGTAAGTGGTTATAAAGTAAGTCAGTGGTGGAACTGGATGTGGAATCCAGGTCTCTCTGCTTCTAGCCTCGTGGTCTTTTCTCCTACAACATGCTAAAGCTAAGAGATTTTGGGAGCCATATAATAATATAATATACACCACATAATATCATGGTGAACCATGATAAGGTTCTGCTAGCCTAGAGACCTTGGCCAGAAGTGGGAAGAAAAGGGACTGGCAGATAGAGCCAACAAGGATCATTGGGTGCCTGGATGGATCTGCTCTCCCTTCCTGATTGCCTTCTGCCATTGAGGCTGACTTCAGCTGGCTGCCAAGGGCCGGTGGTTGGGCCTGAGTAGAAGTCGGCCTTGCTGAGCATCAACCCGGGCCACCAGCAAGTCGGATGAGTATGGCAGGGACAGCTCCTTGGAGCTGTCTAAGGGGCCAGCTCTACAACCTGCCAGCCCCAAGTGGGAGCGAGACTTGACGAGGGAATGAATGCTGGCCATTGGCCTAGGTGTGAAATCACATTTTTCTGGGCAGCGCCAACTTCTAGTGTCACATCAAGTCCGCCTGCCCCATGCCGCCTCACCATCATTCTCCTTTGTTTGGGGAACAAAAGTTGTCAGCTTGAAATGGAACATCCCCAGGTTTTGACACGCTTGTCGCAAGGCATTAAGGAGAGACTTTGAAGGCCAGGCGTCAAGTGCTCAGATTCCAGATGTTCCTTGTAGGGGTTTGCTGGGGATGCACTTTCTTCTTGGCCTTTGGCGAGCCGGGGCTGGGGCCACAGACACGAGGGTGCACATGTACCGCTGCACCCTCACACGCACTTTGCTAGCTAGTTCACCCCAGGCTATGGGGAAAGCCTTTGAGAGAGTGACAGGGTGTCCTCTGCCAGGGCTGGCTGCCAGTCTTTTCAGACCCTAGGCTTCAGAGATGACAGCCAGAGTGTGAAAGGAAAAAGGCTGCTTTGAGAAACTGGATTTTATAATGATGAAGATGAAGGTAATTCCTTACATTTAGAGTTCTTCCACACTTAAGTAAGGGTGGGTTGAATAAAAAGAAATCAGATGATTCTGTCTCACCTAAAAAAAGTGATAGAATGCAAGACTTTGTTCCCTTAATGAGGCAGGTGTGAGTGAATGAATTAAATCAAATCAAAGATGTTCAAACTGAGTGTGAAAAAATCTCAGTCAATTTAGATCTCTCAGATAAGCCACTGGATGAACCAGAGAGGATGCTGCTTGGCAAGAAGAGTGTTTGATTGCCTGCAGAACTTGGTCATGTCCTGGGGAATGTCTTTAAGATATCTAGTCCCATCAGCCTCAGAAAGACAAGGAGGCCAACGATCCTTTGGTGATGGAGAAGAAAGAGAACTTTCTCTGAGGAGGGAGCACTTGACTTGGGCTGGAGGGGCTGCAGGTCCCGGGAAATGCATCTTTCCTAGACTTCCCCAGCTTTGGTTGAAGGAGAGCCTTACACACTTTAGGGCTTTGGAGGACTTCCCATTTTCCTGTAGACCTCCTAGAAGTGTCCCTGAAATGGTGGAAAGCATTGTCTCTCTCTCTGGAGCAAAACCAGACTGGACAATGAAATCAGCAAAGAAATGACAAAGAAATCTCCTAAGGAGAACTCCATGAGCTGCCCAGAAAGGAGAGAAATAGGAGCCAGGAGTCGTGATCCATGTTTTCTAAGCTTGAGCCCACTTTCCCTCGGACACAGATCACAGTCTTCTGAGATGTGTTTTGTATCACCTGTTCTTACTGTGTGACCCTAGGAAATAAAATGTTCTAAATGCTATTTAGGTCTGGTTTTTCATTATAATATAATATAATATAATATAATATAATATAATATAATATAATATAATATAATATAATATAATATAATATAATATAATATAATATAATATAATATAATATAATATAATATAATATAATA
>NW_025366400.1:0-6425 GCF_016433145.1 Gracilinanus agilis | reverse complement strand
TATTAATATATAATATTGTAATATTATATAGTAAAATGAATATTATATATTCATTTTAATTTTTACACAATGCTTAGGGACCCCATTTGGAATTTTCTAGGTAAAGGCACTCAAGCGGTTTGCCATTTCCTTCTCTGGCTCATTTTACAGTTTAGGAAACTGAGGCAAAGAGGGACTTGCCCAGGATCACACATCTGATAAGTATTTGAAGCCAGCTTTAGACTCAGGAAGACAAGTGCCCACCTGGTTGCCTAATAATCATAATAATAGTTAATATTTAAATAATACTTTAAGGTTTACAATACACCACCTCTCACAGTTGTTGTGAGGACAAGTGAGATGATTTTCTAAAGTGCTTTGCAAACATTAAAATATTATATAAATGGTAGCTATTATTTTTATTGCTAGCTATTATTAGCATATTCTATTTTGGAGATACCAGGAGCTTTGCGTAGATCATAGATTTAGAGCCAGAAAGGAAAATCAGAGGCCATCTGATCCAAGTTCCTTCATTTTACAAATGACAAAAACGAAGCCCAAATATGGAAGTGTATGTTGGAGGTCACCCAACCAGTAAGTAGCACCATTGTCTACTTTGTCATCTTCTTGGTGTCCTGGAGAGGAGAAGTAAATAAGATGGGGATTAAGTAGGAATGTGGGCCAGACATCCTCCAACAAGGAGGCTTCCTGATTGGCTAAAAGTAGGAATGAGGCCATAAAGTGGACAAGACCATCCAAATGGGCAAATCACAAAATCAGTTGGGGTTTGGGGGGCATTCTCGGCTCTTTTGGGGGGATCCTCTCTCCAGGGATCCCAGGAGGGAATCGGTTACGATGGGGGACTTCTCTCAGTCTCAGAAGGGCGATGGGCCAAGCCAAGCCTGGGCAACTTCAGATAAAGAGCTGGTTATGAAGCTCGGGCTTTTCTTTTATGCCTATCTCTAATTATTGTGCCATGGAGTGCTATTTCTTAATTTGTATATTCACTTTTCTCTAATAAATAAATCCTGGAAAACCCACTCTTGCAGTTCAGAGTATGGAGCAGTAGGAATAATAAGGGAAAAAGGAAATGACTAATGACAGGTAAGGAACATGGAAACATGTATTTAGAGGTAAAAGCCATCTAGTCTAACCCCCTTATTTTACAGATAAGGACAGCAAGGCCATGGAAAGATGAGTTTTTTCCAGGGTCACACAGGTTGTAAAAGGCAGAGTTCCAATCATAAGATCATAACTGTAGAGATGGAAGGAGCCCCAAAAGTCACCCTGGTCATCCTCCCCATTTTACAGATGATGAAACTGAGGCCATAGCGCACATACCACTGAGCCTGGAGTCAGAAACTCCTATGTTCAAATCTGGGCTCAGACACTTACTAGCTATGTGACACTGAGTAAGTCACTTAACCCTCTTTGCCTCAGTTTCCTCATCTGTGAAATGAGCTGGAGAAGGAAGTGGAGAACCACTCCAGTATCTTTGTCAAGAAAACCCCAAATGGAGTCACAAAGAGTAGGACACAAGTGAAATGACTGAATAACAACAAACTGAAGCCCAACAAGGTTGTGATCTGCCCCAAATCACATAGGCAGCAAGTATAAGACATGGGATTTCTATAGCCTTGGGACCCCAGAGCTAAAGTTTGTTTCCCTATATTATAATTCCTCCCATTTCTGAGCCTAAAGACCCAATCAAGCTCCAGAAAGTCAGGTACCTGAAGTTAAAGTTCAAGATCAGAAAAAAATTAGACAGAGTAAAAGAACAGCTCTGGAACCAGAAGCCATTTCCTGAAATCCATGCTAAGAAGGAGCTGGAATTCTGGGAAATGAATCCAGGGAATTCTAAGGCCTGTGGCTAGCACTTTAAATTTTTTGGTTAAGCATTTGCACATAAATCATTCCATATTTGATGCTGAGGATTATGAGACCCTGGACTGAATTATCCAAGCTAGTTGTGAAATTGCCTGTCTGACTGTCTTTTTTAAAAGCATGTTAATGTCTCATTGGCTCGGTTTGATCTAGGTGGGATCCCATCCAGACACATGGGAATGGAACAGTTTATCTCTCCATTTCAGAATGAGATTTGTTCTAATTCTGTGATTATCTAGATCAGACTCTCAGGTTAATTTGGGTCCTTGGTGAAAATCGCCCGACTGAGCCAAATGCCCAGGAAGAAAGAGCCTCATCTGCCTTCTCTGCCCTGTCTTTTCTTCCTTCTGACCAGAGCCCTTCCTCTGCCTGCCCTGAGCCTCTGGCTTCCTTTCTGGTTTCCTCCTTCCCTCTCACTTCCAATTCCCCAGGTCCTGCACTAGCAGAAGAAGGTGACAGGTCCGGAAGAATTGTCGGTGTCTAGCCCACATCTGCAGTTCATTTCTGGGAGCCCACCTGGAAGGACATTGACGTATAGGAGCCCACTCAAAGGATGACCACCAGGCGATGATGGCACTTCAGACCGTGCCTGGAGAGGATTGCCTGGCTGTCGGAAAGAGTGAGGGATGCTCAGTCTAGAGAAGATTGAGGGCAGATTAGATAGCTATCTCCCAAGACTTGAAAGATGGCCGTGTAAAAGAGAGATTAGGCTTGTTCTGCTTGTCCCCAGAGGGTGGAACAAGTAAGGAAGGATGGGAATGGCCAAGAAACTGATTTAGGCTCAAGTCAAGGAAAAATTTCCTGTTGGAGATATCCAAAAGGGAGAGTGATTGCCTCAAAGGGAGACCTTCAAGCAATGGATTGGACCAATACCAATCAAAACCGACCTTGATAGGGTGCTCCACATACAGTTCAGTATTATGGAAAGAGTGCTGGATTTGGAAGCCAAGGGTTTGGATTAAAATTTGGAGTCTGCCCCTAACAATCTGTGTGACCTTAAGCAAGTCACTGAACCCCTCTGGGACCCAGTTTGCTCATCTGTAAAATGGGAATGTTCAAAGGGGCAGGTAGATGGCTCAGTGGATTAAGAGTCAGGTCTAGGGGGCAGCTGGGTGGCTCGGTAGATTGAAAGCCAGACTTAGAGATGGGAGGTCCTAGGTTCAAATCTGGCCTCAGACACTTCCCGGTTGTGTGGCCCTGGACAAGTCACTTGACTCCCATTGCCTAGCCCTTATCACTCTTCTGTCTTAGAATCAATTGATTCTAAGGTGGAAAAAAAAAAGAGCCAGATCTAGAGATGGGTGTTCCTGGGTTCAAATGTGGCCTCAGACACTTTTAGCTGGGTGACTCTGACTTAACCCCCATTGCTTCACCCTTACCGCTCACTCTTCTGCCTTGGGACCAACACACAGTATTGATTCTAAGATGGAAGGGAATAGTTTTTTAATAAATGAGTGTTGAACCACATGACCTCTGTGGTCCCTTTTAGCTATAAATCTGTAAGGCTATTGATACTACTACTACTATTACTACTGCTGCTGCTGCTGCTACTACCACCACCACCACCACGAATTAATAATAATTAATACTACTACTGCTGTTAGTTGACATTAATATAGCGCTTACTACACATCAGGTACTCTGCTAGGCACTCTACAATAGTTATCTCATTTGATTCTCACTGGGGTACCATTACTATTCCCATTTTACAGATGGGTAAAACCAAGGCCAACCAAAGTGAAGTGATTTGTCCTGCGTCCCGCATCTAGCAAGAATCCGAGTTGGGGTTCAGTGTCTGGTCTTCCGGACGTCAAGGACAGAACTCTATCTGCCCTCCGCCTCTCAGAGATATTTCCTTCTAGCTTTAGAACCCAGATCGAGGTTCCTTCCGCCCAGCGGAGCTCTGAGGGCGCCTGGCTCCGGGAAAGGACGTTGCGGACATTGGTCCGCCAGCCCATTTCTCCTTCATCTCGTTTTCTCCCAGGAAGAAGTCGCCCTCGCCCCCAGGTCTAAGTCAGGGAGCCGCACTCCAGGCCGAGGGACCAAGCCGGGAAGGAGGGAGCTGTCCGTCAGGCAGTGCTCCCGCCACCAGCCGGATGGACAGCCGAGGCCATTTATTCCGTGCGGGCCGCATTAGCTGCTTCTGGTGGGAATAAGTCTGTAATTAGCTGCCCTAGCCGTATTTGCATAATGGCTCTCGCTTTGTTCTTAAGTTAATGGTGTTTTTGCAACAGCCAGTAACCTCTTGCTTCCCAGCCATTAGAAAATGCGGAACCCTGGCGGGGGAGCAGCGGCAATTTGAGGGGAGTTCAGAGAGGAGCAAGAAGGGGTGATTACAGTTCAGGCTGTAAAATGGGCTCAGCCTCCCTCCCAGACGGAGCTTGGTGGTCAGAGGGGGGAGGGGGAGGTGTAGAGGATCCCATCCCCCTCTCCCCAGAGTGGTCTGACAAGGATCTATAAGTTGTCCCACTCATAGGATTGCATGTGTGTGGATATTCATATATATAATTGGGTGGGTGTGTACATACACATATCTATGAGGAGATAAGGGATGTGTGTTTATGGGGCAAGTGGGTGGAGCACTGGACCTGGAGTCCCAAAGAACTGAGTTCAAATCCAGCCTCAGACACTTACTGACTGTGACCCTGAGCAAGTCCCCTGTTTGCCTTAATCCACTACAGAAGGAAATGGGAAACCACTCCAGTATATTTGCCAGGAACCCCCCCCCACCTTGGACAGTATGGCCCAAAGAGTCCAACACACCTGAATGACCTGACAGCAACAACAACACATGTGTATGTGCAAAGTTAGCCTAAACAACTGACTCCATGTTGAAATTCTCCTTGGCCTTTGTGCACAAGTACAACCAGTCTACCAAAAAATGGTGGTTTAGAAACACTTTTGAGGGGCAGCTGCATAGCTCAGTGGATTGAGAGCCAAGCCTAGAGACTGGAAGGTCCTGGGTTCAAATGTGACCTGGGACCCTTCTTAGCTGCAGTACCCTGGGCAAGTCACTTAACCCCCATTGTCTAGCCTTTACCATTCTTCTGCCTTGAAGCCAATATGCAGTATTGATTCTAAGATGGAAGGTAAGGGCTTAAAAACAAAAAAATATATTACTTTTGTACATGTGTACTTAGACATGGGGGAAAAGCTAAGGTGGCATAAAACCCATTTTCTAATAATACATGTATTACTGAGCATTGTTTTGTCCTTATACAGAAGTCATTACTCCTGCCTTTAACAGTGCTGCGGGTTTGTAATCAGAGCCAGCTGGACCCCATATGCTGGCTGCCATGGTATTCCCATAAGCTACCTCTGCCTCACTCCCTGAGTTTGCCATATTGAACAGGGTAAATCCCAAACCAAGATTCCCTTGGCATACACATACACCTCATCTCCTTCATTAGAATAAATATAAGCTCCTTATTTTCTCTTAATAGGATATAAGCTCTTTGAGAGCAGGAAATATTTTTTTTCCTTTTTGGGGGGTGGGGTTTGTCTGCATGCTCAGTGCCTACCACATAGTCAGCATTTAATAAATGTTTGTTGATTGATTAGATGAGACTTTCAAGACCATCTAGTCCAACCTTCTCATTTTGGGGATGAGAAAGCCAAGGCCCATAGAGAGGAAACTACTTGTCCAAAATCACTCAGATGGCAGAGTCAGAGATTTGAACCTAGCCTCATAATGGCCAAATGTTGGGCTCTTTCCACTATACCACACTGTCTAGGAATGGCCAGCAATTCAGGAAACTGAGCCTGAGCTCCCTTGAAGTCTCATATCAAAGGGCCACCTCCTTCTAGCCTGATGCCCTGAGGCTCCCTCTACTGATTAGTGAATCTCTAGCCCAGGCCAGGTTCCTTTCACTCCTAGCTCCACCATCTTCTCTGATCTCCACCTCCTCCTCATCAACCCTATCTCCAAATCCCTCCCTAATTCCATCTTCCTTTGGCTACTGTCTTCTCCATTAGACTATGAACTCCTAGAGGCCAAGGATGATCCTGTTCGCTTGAATTGATATCCTTAGTTGTTTTAACAAGGTCAGACACAGAGTAAGCACTCAATAAATGTTTTATCTATCTACAAGAGACCTTTCTTAATTTATTTTATTGTTTTTGCTCCTTCTGAGATATGTGTACATGTATCTGTGTCTATGCCTGTATGCTGTCATTCAGTTGTCCTCGACTCTTGGTGGCCCCATTATCTTCTTGGCAGAGATACTGGAATGGTTTGCCACTTGAACTCGGGACCTCTTGGCTCTAGGCCTGATGGCACCTATCCACTGCACCACCTAGCTATATACATACATACATACATACATACATATATATGTATATATAGGCATTCACATATACAGAGGATGTCCCAAAATTCTTAATACATTGTAAAGTAAGTATATGTGTGTACAGATAATGGAAATACCTATAATTTATACATATATAGTTACTATAAGCTAAATATATATAGTTATACTAAGTAACTATGTATGTGGAGAAAGATTTTATATATATATAATATATAAATAACTCGAGTTATTCATTCATATAGATGGTTTTCC
>NW_025366399.1:0-3160 GCF_016433145.1 Gracilinanus agilis | reverse complement strand
GAAAGAAAGAAAGAAAGAAAACTGCCTTGGAGAGAGTAGGAGAGGGGTGGTGAATAAATGCAAAAAGGGGAAGCTGATGGGAAAGAAAAAAAATCGGTGTATGCAGTAGAGGAGAATGAGGAATTGAGGTTGACACCGAGCTTGTGAAATGAGGTGATCAGAAGGATGATGGTTCCCATGACTGGAATAGGGGAGATTTTGGTGGAAAAAAAAAAAGAAAGAATTTTGTCTTGGCCATATGGAGTTTGAGATGTCTGTGAGACATCTAGTCTAAAAGTGAGACATCCAATCCAAAAGGTCTACTGGGCATTTGGTGATGGAGGACCAGAGCTCAGGAGATTGACTAGAGTTTGTTCTCTAGATCTCAGAGTCATCTCTAGAGAGGGTGAAGGGGTACCAATAGAGAGAGTATCCTAGACAGAGCCTTTAGGCAAATTTGAAGTTCGTTGACATGTCATGGATGATGGGTCATCGAAGGTTAGTCAGTTGATAAACATTATTGAGTATCTAGTATGTTCATGGCACTGTGAAAAGGAAGAAAAAAGCATCTACCCTCAAGGAGCATACATTCTAATAATGACTAGCAGCTGGACAGGGACAAGAAAGCAGTGTCAGGAAAACCTGAAGAGGACAGAATATCAAGGAAGTGAGATCAATGGAGTTAAATGCTGTGTGGAGATTAAAATTAATATACAAGAACTAAGCATTATATTTTATAAATGTCTATTAATAATAAACTAACATAAAAATGTGGGAAGCCAATAAGAGTGAAAAGGTGTTAACTAACTATGGCCGTGCTCTTGAAGAAGAGAGGAAGAGGGAGGAGCTATGGAACTTATAAAACAATAAAAAGTGACCACGCAAACATGGAGGTGCAGAAGAGATTAAAGGGAATTTGGGGAAATTAAAGGATGAAGTCCAAGGTTCAAAATTTCCATTTATATAGCTGAGGAGACCAAGAAGAGTGGGGCATAGGAAAAGGCCATTGGGTATGGCAGTGATTCCCAAAGTGGGCACTACTACCCCCTGGTGGGTGCTGCAGTGATCCAGGAGAGCAGTGATGGCCACAGGTGCATTTCTCTTTCCTATTAATTGCTATTAAAATAAAAAAATAATTAATTTCCAGGGTGCTAAGTAATATTTTTTCTGGAAAGGGGACAGTAGCCCAAAAATGTATGGGAACCCCTGGGCTATGGCATCTCAGAACTCGTGCTCATGGATACCTCCTTATGGCAGAAAGGCACCTAGGGTTCTTGACATTCTGGTGGAAGAATGGACTCTTTTCCAAGGACCAGTCTAACTAAACAAGGAGAGGCTGCCTACATAGTGTGCTGAAACGTTTTGGACCACAGTAACCTATGAAACTGGGCAAAATAAGGAATGACACTTGGTCCTATAGGAGTGTCTTTTCTTTTGGAAGGAATGCTAACGTTTGATTTTTTTGAACTCATCCGTATTTCTTCTATGAATGTCAGCTAATATTCTGCATTTGTTCAGTCTTTTTCTTTTTTGTTTGGCCCCCAAACCTCCCGTCTTGTCCCTTCCCCAACCCCCACTGCTGCCACGAATCCCCTCCCCACAGATAGAATCTGACATCTGTATGCTACTTGTGAATTCTTGGTTCTGACACCTCTTCTTGCAAAACGCCGTCACCAGATGGCCACCAGCTATGGGTTGCTGACAAGCCACCAATATCATGTGTGTTCTTTCTCCCTAAAAGGCCAAGTTAGCTTGGCAGGCTTCGGTGTTAGTGTTTCAGTGACTTCTAGCTGGAGATCTAAAGGGAGTTAAATGCTCTAATTAATTGGAGCTGATGCTTTTCATTTTGATGGAAAAGTAGACACATACATATGTATTTACGTTTGTAATCGGTGCACATATTTACATATATACATACATACCAAGGAATAGACACATGGATATTTAGATATCGTGTAGATATATTCATAATATATGTATCTGTGTCATATATGTATTTATATACACACGGTTATGTGTGTGCATGCGTGTGCATTAATATGAGTGTGTTATCTTCCATAGAATTTAAAAGCATTGGCTCCATTTGTGGGCTGCTTCCCTTATAAAACATGGATTTAACTTTTATGCCCTGAAGATGCCTTTTTTTTTTTTGACTGGGGAGATCCCAGGTTTTATATGTAAAAGCCGCAGAAGTTTCTGGCTTCATAATTAAATAAAATCTGAGGGTCTTAGAGGATCACAAGCTCAGTATAAGGGAACGATGAGGTGGCCAACAAAAAAGCTAATGTGATATCTAGGAGGGAGGAGAGAAGGGCAAAGGGGCTCCTATGAATGGGTCACGCCCATTTTTGCACCCAGTAAAATCTATCCATAGGTTACTCTTGGCAAGAACAACTCCCAATTTCAGGCTCTTTCTGTTATCTAGGTTATTCAGTTAAATCATTCACTTCCCCCCAACCCCAAATATTAGATGGGATTAAGAGAGGTTTGCAGTTGTCATCCTATATCCTCTTCCTCTTTCTCCAGCCCACCTGAGAGGTGGAGACAGAGATTTAGAAAGCTCTGCTTTTCTCCTTCAGCAGGATTAAGTGACTGAATTTACTACCTAGGTAGCAGAAATAATTAGCCTTATAGCTATTCCCAGATAATCATCACCTTCTACACCCTTCCCATCAGCAAATCACAGCCAGTCATTGCCTGTTGGATATTAGTTCCCTAAGAAAACTCAGGGGGGGGCAGCTGGGTACCTCAGGTAGAGGGTCAGGCCTAGAGATGGGAGGTCCTGGGTTCAAATCTGGCCTCAGACACTTCCTATCTGTGTGACCCTGGGCAAGTCATTTGACCCCCATGGCCCACCCTTACCACTCTTCCACCTAGGAGCCAATACACAGAAGTTAAGGGTTTAAAAAAAATCAATAAAAAAAAATAAAAGGAAACTCAGGTGTAATGCCTTCTCCCACCCAAGTTAATTTGTCTTTGTCCCAGAAGCACCCAGTGGTATTTAACCAGGATGAAAGAATTTCTCTGATAATTGTGGATGGAGGCAATCGTCATAATGGGCTCCTTCCAGGTTAAGTGCGAGCTCTTCACCCACCAAACCTTTTCCCAGTGGTGTTAGCAAGAACTGAATTAGAGCAAAGTGAGTTCATTTCCTCTTTTCACTCTCTTGGTTATAAATGTA
>NW_025366398.1:0-4878 GCF_016433145.1 Gracilinanus agilis | reverse complement strand
TCCCCCTCCCCCCCATGGCAGATGTGTATTTCCACTGGTTTTAACATGTGTCATTGATCAAGACCTATTTCCAAATTGTTCATAGTTGCATTGGTGTGGTAGTTTCGAGTCTATATCCCCAATCATGTCCACCTCAACCCATGTGTTCAAGCAGTTGTTTTTCTTCTGTTTCCACTCCTGTAGTACTTCCTCTGAATGTGGGTTGTGTTCTTTTCCATAAATCTCTCAGAATTGTCCTGGGTCATTGCATTGCTGCTAGTACAGAAGTCCATTACATTCTATTTTACCACAGTGTATCGGTCTCTGTGTACAAAGTTCTTCTGCCTCTGCTCCTTTCACTCTGCATCAATTCCTGGAGGTCTTTCCAGTTCACATGGAATTCCTCCAGTTTATTATTCCTTTGAGCACAATAGCATTCCATCACCAGCATATACCACAATTTGTTCAGCCATTCCCCAATTGAAGGGCATACCCTCATTTTCCAGTATTTTGCCACCACAAAAAGCACAGCTATAAATATTTTTGTACAAGTCTGTTTATCTATGATCTCTTTGGGGTACAAACCTAACAATGGTATGGCTTGATCAAAAGGCAGGCATTCTTTTATAGCCTTTTGAGCATAGTTCCAAATTTCCATCCAAAATGGTTGAATCAGTTCACAACTCCACCAACAATGCATTAATGTAACTCTGGGAATATTTTGCTGGGTTGGAAAGTCTCTGAATTTTTTGGCCTTGACTGTCTAAACCACCTTTTTGAAACCCAGAACCTGCATTCCTGACCAAAGTGGGGAATGTTAACCTCTTGATTGCTGAATTACCAAGAGCCTAAAGCTTTCTAATAAAGAAAGGTGGATCATAAAAGGGGTCAAAAGAAGAGTCTCAGATTTTTATCTATTTGAGACTCTGTTTCTCTTATTGGCCTCCGACAATAGTAAGTGATTTTAAAAAAATGATTCACTACAATTACAGAGGACTCATTATGAGAAATACTATCAATGCCCAAATAAAGAATTGATGAATTCTGAGAGCAGGTTGAAGCAATTATTTCTATTTCCTTTTTTGCTTTTTTATTGGAACATGGGCTATTGTAGGAATTTCTTTTCCATGAGTTTAAACTTGTAATGCATTTTATATTTTTGACACTCGATATTTGTGGAATAAGGAATTGGGGAAAAGTTGAAATTTGGAACTGAAAACAAAAACAGATCACTGGCATTGAAAAAGACATTAAACATATAAACTTTTGAGGGTAAAAGTACTTCCCTTTTGTAGATATTTTTCAGAAGTGAGTTTCCTGAAGTCCAAGAATTTCTCCATTTATTTCACCTATTTTAATATTTAACAGTAATGAAAAGAGGGAAATTTTTTTTGAAATGTGATTGTAATTTGCTTGTTACAATTTTGTCAGTTAAACAAATGATCAAGAAAAACAAGAAAAAACATGTGTCCAGATATATCAAAAGAGAATAAAATAATAAAATATTCTATGTTCACCCAATTTACTTATAGTTTCCTTCTTTAAGTTCATGTCATTCACCCATTCTGAATTTATCTTGGTGTAGGGTGCAAGATGTTGATCTAGACCCAGTCTCTCCCATATTGTTTTCCAATTTTCCCAGGAGTTTTTGTCAAATAGTGGGTTTTTGTCCCAAAACCTGGGCTCTTTTGGTTTAGCATACACTGTCTTGCTGAGGTCACTTAACCCAAGTCTATTCCACTGATGTTCCCTTCTGTCTCTTGGCCTTTACCATGTTATTTTGATGACCATTGCTTTATAGTACAGTTTAAGATCTGGTACTGCTAGTCGACCTTCCTTCATGTTTTTTTTCATTATTTCCCTTGATATTCTTGATCTTTTGTTCTTCCAAATGAACTTTGTTATAGTTTTTTCTAATTCAGTAAAAAAGTTTCTTGGTAGTTTGATAGGTATGGCACTAAAGAAGTAAATTATTTTGCATTGAATGGTCATTTTTATTATGTTAGCTCATCCTACCCATAAGCAATTAATGTTTTTCCAATTGTTTAGACTTAGTTTTAATTGTGTGGAAAGTGTCTTGTAATTGTATTCGTATAATTCCTGTATATGACTTGGCAGATAGATTCCTAAGTATTTTATATTATCTAGGGTGATTTTAAATGGAATTTGTCTTTCTAACTCTTGCTGCTGAGATGTGCTGGAAATGTTGATGATTTATGTGTGTTTATTTTGTATCTTGCAACTTTGCTGAAGTCGTTGGTGATTTCCACTAGCTTTTTAGTTGATTCTCTAGGATTCTTTAAGTAGACCATCATATCATCTGCAAAGAGTGATAGCTTGGTATTCTCATTGCCTTTTTTCTTACCTTCAATTTCTTTTTCTTCTCTAATTGCTACTGCTAGTGTTTCTAGTACCATGTTAAGTAGGAGAAGAGATAGTGGGCATCCTTGTTTCAAGCCTGATCTTATTGGGAAGGCTTCTAATTTATCCCCATTGCATATGATGCTTGTTGATGGTTTTAGATATATATACTGTTTATTATTTTTAGGAAAGTACCTTCTATTCCTATACTTTCTAGTGTTTTCAGTAGGAATGGGTGTTGTATTTTGTCAAAGGCTTTTTTCAGTAACTATTGAGATAATCATGTGGTTTTTGTTCGTTAGCTTGTTGATATGGTCAATTATGTGAATGGTTTTTGTAATATTGAATCATCCTTGCATTCCTGGTATAAAGCCCACCTAATCATAATGAATAACCCTTGTGATCACTTGCTGGAGTATTTTCCTAGTATTCCATTTAAGATTTTTGTATCTATTTTCATTAAGGAGATTGATATGTAGTTTTCTTTCTGTTTTTGGTCTACCTGGCTTTGGAATCAGTACCATATTTGTGTCATAAAAGGAATTTGGTAGAATTCGTTCTTTGCTTATTATGCCAAAGTTTGTATAGTATTGAGATTAGTTGTTCTTTGAATGTTTAATAGTATTCACTTGTGAATCCATCTGATCCTGAGGATTTTTTCTTAGGGAGTTCTTTGATGTTTGTTCAATTTCTTTTTCTGATATTAGATTATTTAAGTATTCTATTTATTCTGCTGTTAATCTAGGCAATTTATATTTTTGTAAATATTCATCCATATCACCTAGATAGCTATATTTATTGCCATATAATTGGGCAAAATGATTTTTAATGATTGCCTTAATTTCCTCTTCATTTAGAGGTGAGGTCTCCCTTTTCATCTTTGATACTATCAATTTGGTTTTCTCCTTTTCCTTTTTTTTTATTAGCTTGACCAGTAATTTGTCAATTTTATTTGTTTTTTTCAAAGTACCAGCTTCTAGTCTTATTTATTAATTCAATTGTTCTTTTACTTCAATTTTATTAATTTCTCCTTTCATTTTTATTCTCTACTTTAGTTTTCACCTGGGAATTTTTAATTTGTTCACTTTCTAGTTTTTTTTTATTTGCATGCCCAATTCATTGATCTTTGCCCTCCCTAATTTGTTAATATATACCCTGAAGGATATAAATTTCCCCCTGAGTGCTGCTTTGTCTGCATCTCACATAATTTGTTTGGTAGGGTGTCTCATCATTGTCAGTCTCTTCAATGAAATTATTGTTTCTGTAATTTGTTCTTTAACTGATTTTGGAGAATCCTATTATTTAATTTCCAATTAATTTTTGATTTGCCTATCCATGTACCCTTATTTATTGCATTATGATCTGAAAAGCTTGGATTTATTATTTCTGCTCTTTTGCATTTGGTTGCCATGTTTCTATGCCCTAGTACATGGTCAATCTTTGTGAATGTACCATATGCTGCTGAAAAGAAGGTATAGTCCTTTTTGTCCCTACTTATTTTCCTCCATACATTTATTAACTCTGTTTTTTCTATGATTTCATTCACCTCTCTTACCTCTTTCTTATTTATTTTTTGGTTTAATTTATCTATATCTGATAGGGGAAGGTTTAGGTCTCCCACTAGTATTGTTTTAATATCTATTTCGTCCTTGAGTTCCACTAGCTTCTCCTTTAGATATTTGGATTCTATACCATTTTGTGCCTACATGTTGAGTACTGATATTTCTTCATTGTCTATACTGCCTTTTTAATCAGGATATAATTAGCTTCCCCTTCTCTTTTAATCAGACCAATCTGTTTTTACTTTACCTTTGTCAGATATCATGATTGCAACTCCTGCCTTCTTTTTCTCAGTTGAAGCCTATTAAGATTTTGCTCCAGCCTTTCATTTTTACCCTATGTATGTCTGCCTGCCTCATGTATGTTTCTTGTAAACAACATATGGTAGGTATTTGGATTCTAATTCACTCTGCTATTTGCTTCCAGTTTATGGGCAAGTTCATCCCATTCACATTCAAAGTCATGTTTATCAACTGTGTATTCCCCAACATTTTGATTCCCTCTCCTTGTGCTGCCTTTTCTTCTTTCATTATTACCTTCTACACCAGTGTTTCATTTTTTTATCAGTCCCCTTAGTCCCCTCCCTTATTTTACTTCCCTTTCTCCCCCCTCCCTTCTTATTCCACTCTTATTTTTCTTTATGATCTTTTTAAGCTACCCCCCCACACTCTCCCTCCCTAGCATTGCTTCCCTCCCCACAAGTCCATTTGTTACCCTTCTACTTCTCTATAAGGCACAAATCAATTCTCTGCTCCAATGGATCTGATTGTTCTTCCTTCTTTGAGTTAATTTCAGTGCATGTAAGAATAAAGTATCTCCTGTCTCCAACCTTTTAACCCTTCCAGTGTATTGGTCTTCTCCCCTGCTCCCACCATGCACTTCTTTATGGAATATAAATTTACTCCATTTTTTCTCTTTTCCCATTTCTCATAATATCTTCTTTTTTTACCTCTAGTTATATATATATATATATATATT
>NW_025366397.1:0-5518 GCF_016433145.1 Gracilinanus agilis | reverse complement strand
GATTTTGGTTTCTAATCCACTCTGCTATTTGCTTCCGTTTTATGAGCGAGTTCATCCCATTCACATTCAGAGTTATAATCATCAGTTGTGCATTTGCTGACATTTTCAAATCCTCCCCCATTCCTACCCCTTCTCCTTACGCTATTTCCTTTAAAACCAGTGTGCCTCGATTCCACGTACCTTCCACGCTGTGTCCTGTTGTGGGGTTCCTCCGTTCGTCTGGGCTTGTTTTCATGTCCCCTTGAGGAGTTTTGTGTGTTTTGGTCAGGAGAGGTTAAGAGCTGCTTCTTACTCTGCCGCCATCTTAACCTGGAAAAAACGCCAATTTTTTTTTGTCCTTAGAAGTTAACACATAAATTTCAAAGAATTGTTTCTTCTGTTTGATGATGAAGAAATTGCTTTCCTAGTAATTCCCATTCCATCCCATCCCAACAAAAAAAATCTCATTTCATAAAGGAACTCTTTTTCTTTTTTCCCCTAATTATTATTTTATTTTGAATATTTTCACAAAGTTACATATTTCATGTTCTTTCCCTCTCCCCAAACCCTCCAACCCCCCTGTAACTGATGTACAATTCCACTGGGTTTTATATGTATCATTGATTAAGATCTAATTCCATATTATTGATTTTTGGACTAGATTCATCATTTAGCATCTACTTTCCCAAT
Source organism: Gracilinanus agilis (assembly GCF_016433145.1). Lineage (NCBI taxonomy): Eukaryota > Metazoa > Chordata > Mammalia > Didelphimorphia > Didelphidae > Gracilinanus > Gracilinanus agilis. The sequence goes on along the minus strand of NW_025366397.1, from coordinate 4,849 downwards.
AATATCCCCATCAGCCCATGTGTTAAAACAGTTGTTTTTCTTCTGTGCTTTTACTCCCACAGTTCTTCTTCTGAATGTTGCTAGTTTTCTTTTTCATAAGTCCCTCAGCCTTGCTCTGGATTCTTTCATTGCTGCTAGTAGAGAAGTCCATTACATTCAATTGTACCAGAATGTATCAGTCTCCTGTTTACAATGTTCTCCTGAATCTGCTCCTTACACTCTGCATCAATTCCTGGAGGTCATTCCACTTCACATGGAATTCCTCCAGTTCTTTACTCTTTTGAGCACAGTAGTATTCCATCACCAACAGATACCATAATTTGTTCAGACTTTCCCCAATCAAAGGATATTCCCTCATTTTCCAATTTTTTACCACCACAAAGAGGGCAGCTATAAAATTTTTTTTGTACAAGTGTTTTTCTTCATTTTTTCTTTGGTGTATAAACCAAGCAGTCCTACGGCTGGATCAAAAGGCAGATAGACTTTTAAAGTCGTTTGGGCATAGTTCCAAATTGCCATCCAGAATGGTTGGAACAATTCACAACTCCACCAGCAATGCGTTAATGTCCCAATTTTGCCACATCCCCTCCAACATTCCCCACTTTCCTTTGCTGTCATGTTAGCTAATCTGCTAGTTGTGAGATGCTACCTCAGAATTGTTCCTGATGTGCATTTCTCTAATTATAAGATATTTAGACCCTTTATTATGTGTTTGTTGATAGTTTTGATTTCTTTATCTGAAAATTGCCTATTCATGTCCCTTGCCCATATATCAATTGGTGAATGGCTTGGTTTTTTGTACAATTGATTTAGCTCCTTATATATTTGAGAAATTAGACCTCTGTCAGAGTTTTTGTTATAAATTTGCCCCAATCTGTTGCTTCCCTTCTAATTTTGGTAGCATTGGTTTTGTTTGTACAAAAACTTTTTAGTTTAATGTAATCAAAATGATTTATTTTACATTTTGTAATTTTTTCTAACTCTTGTTTGGTTTTAAAATCTTTCCTTTCCCAGAGATCTGACAAGTATACCTTTTTGTGCTCATAAATTTACTTATAGTTTCTTTCTTTATGTTCAAGTCCTTCATCCATTCTGAATTTATCTTGCTGTATAGGGTGTGAGATGTTGATCTAAATCTAATATCTCCCATACTGTTTTCCAATTTTCCCAGAAGTTTTTGTCAAATAATGGTTTTTTTGTCCCAGAAGTTGGGTTCTTTGTATTTATCATAGACTGTCTTGCTGAGGTTGCTTACCCTAAGTCTATTCCAGTGATCCTCCCTTCTGTCTCTTCACCAGGACCATATTGTTTTGATGACAACTGTTTTATTGTACAGTTTAAGATCTGGTACTGCTAGTACACCTTCCTTCATGTTTTTTTTTTACATTATTTTCCTTGATATTCTTGGTCGTTTGTTCTTTCAAATGAAGTTTGTTAGTTTTTTTCTAATTCAGTAAAAAAGTTTTTTGGTATTTTGATAGGTATAGCACTAAATAAGTAAATTAATTTGGGTATGATGGTCATTTTTATTATGTTAGCTTATCCTACCCATGAATAATCATATTTTTCTAATTGTTTAGACCTAGTTTTAATTTTGTGCAAAGGGTTTCGTAGTTGTGTTTGTATAATTCCCGAGTTTGTTTTGGCATATAGATTACTAAGTATTTTATATTGCCTAGGTGATTTTAAATGTAATTTCTCTCTCTAACTCTTGCTGCTACAATGCTTTGGAACTACATAGAAATGCTGATGTTTGTGTTTGTTTATTTTGTATCCTGCAACTTTGCTAAAGTTGTTGATTACTTCCACTAACTTTTTAATTGATTCTCTAGGATTTTTTAAGTAGACCATCATATCCTCTGTAAAGAGTGATAGATAGGTTGATCTCCTCATTGCCTATTTTAATACTTACAATTTTTCTTCTCTAATTGCTACTGCGAGTGTTTCTAATACAATGTTAAATAATAGAGGTGACAATGGGCATCCTTGTTTCACTCCTGATCTTATTGGGAATGCTTCTAATTTATCCCCATTGCAGATGATGTTTGTTGATGGGTTTAGATATATACTATTTATTAGTTTTAGGAAAGGCCCTTCTATTCCTATTCTTTCTAGTGTTATTATTAGGAATGGGTGTTGTATTTTGTAAAAGGCTTTTTCAGCATCTATTGAGATAATCATGTGATTTTTGTTTGTTAGACTGTTGATATTGACAATTATGTGAATGGTTTTCCTAATATTGAACCATCCTCACATTCCTAGTATAAATCCTACCTGATTATAATTAATAACTCTTGTGATCACTTTCTGGAGTCTTTTGGCTAGTATTCTGTTTAAGATTTTTGCATCTATGTTCATTAAGGAGATTGGTCTGTAGTTCTTTCTCTGTTTTGATCTACCTGGTTTTGGGATCAGTATCATATTTGTGTCATAATAGGAGTTTGGTAGAACTCCTTTGATTATTATGTCAAATAGTTTGTGAAGTATTGGGATTAGTTGTTCTTTGAAGGTTTGATAGAATTCACTTGTGAATCCATCTGGTCCTGGGGATTTTTTCTTAGGGAGTTCTTTGATGGCTTGTTCAATTTCTTTTTCTGATATGAAATTATTTCAGTATTCTATTTCTTCTACTGTTAATCAAGGCAATTCGTAATTTTGTAAATATTAATCCATATCACCTAGATTGTGATATTTATTGCCATATAATTGGGCGAAATAGTTTTTAAGGATTGCCTTGATTTCCTCATCATTAGAGATGAGGTCTCCCTTTTCATCTTTGATACTGATAATTTGGTTTTCTTCTTTCCTTTTTTTAATTGGTAAAAACCATTCACACTGAATGGAATGTAACTTTATTCTTTTTTTTCTTTTAATACCCCGCCACACACACAAAGCCCTTGTCATCTTTGACAGAAAACTAGAGCAGCACCGTTTTATGAATGGCAGCACAATTAAAGATAAAATAATACAAAAAAATTTGAAAAATCCCTCATACTGTACACTCTCCAATAAAACAAGAAAGATGAAATGACAATCTTTTTCTGATAGCCAGAAAAATGTGTGTCTACTCAGTTGTGCTTTGAAGTTCAGTTCAGTGTGGCCCACACAGTGTGCATATGTGTGTCATCAAATGGATATATTCTATGCAGAATAAAAACCCATAATCTGTTTTATCTAGTTCTTCAAATTTTTAAACTACTTCAATGATAGAATTTTAGAGTACTACAATATCATGTGAAACAATGACTTTACAAGATTGCTTCTTTGAAATACTAAGAACTTGTACACACTTATTTGGCTTGTAAACTACTGAAATATTACAGATAACATAATCTAACTTTGCATTTAAAGAATATGGCTCTTAAAAACTAATTCTCTTGAGTTCCAGAGTGAGTGACCTTATTTGACTTCTGAAGCTAACTCGGATGGTGTCAATGGGCCAATGTTCTCATCAGGTTGTTTTTAAATGGGTTTCCAAATTTGAAGGTTTCAGTCTTCAGGGGCCTTGGGTTTTCAACTGTCATGGCCAAATTTGTTCCCTTATATTCTCTCTGCTTGACCAGAGGAGGGCACTTAAACAGCTCTACCCTGCTCTGAAGGCAGGTGTAGCAGGTGCAAAAAATACAATTTTAACTAAATACTGCATATAATTCTTAAAAGTCACAAAAAATAGAAAATGTGTACCATATCACAGATTTTTACATTGAAAGCTGTGCTTGTGTGTGTGTGTTTGTGTGTGTGTGAGAGAGAGAGAGAGAGGGAGAGAGAGACAGACAGACCGACAGACAGACAGACCGACCAACAGACAGACAGAGACAGAGACAGAGACAGAGAGACAGACTATATAGAGAGGAATATACATATTGTCCATTTTTATGGAATCTTGTGTTATCTTTTTTCCTAGAATCCCTCTCTCCTGCCCCTGAACTGAAAATTTTCTAGCCAGTAAAGGATCAATTTTCACATTATTTGGTTGTGATTTTGGCTTCTTATTTTATTTGTCTCCTTATTTAAAAAATGTTTCCCATTCTCCCTCCCTCCCAAGTTTCTTTTTAAAAGCCTCAGACAAGAGAACAAAGATTAACCTCTTTTATGCATTAATAGAAATTGCTGGATTTCCATTGGAAATGCACTTGGAGAATTCTCTCTCATTTGGAACTGGGCAGTCGTATTTTGTTCATTTTAAAAAACTGGTCAAAGGGTAATCCCCCAGCTAGTTTTTGCATATTCACTATCCAAAGGGCTGCCTACAATTTCTAGACTGCAGAGGGAAAACGTCAGGCTTTCCCCTTCATTGTCAATTTGTGGCTCGACCACTTAAAGAAACCTTCAAGCTACCTCTTTAATTTGGCCTAAATCTGCCAGCCTTTCCAAAGGAAGGTTTTCATTTCTGCTAAAGCACTGGTTCTATGGCATACCCTTACACCACAACCAATTTTGTCTTTTTTCTTGTTGGCTGGAGTTCAGTGTTGAAAAAGATTAGAAAGATATAGAAATGTTGGATTTTTGTTTGTTTGTTTTAGTAAAAGTCTTCTGTCCTTAGGGAAATATAACACTTACTAAATATATTTTTCATAAAATTTGTTATAACCTTCATTTGCCTTTACTTTCTTTCATTTTTTTCCTCTAGAGTCGACAGGTATGAAAGGGATAGTGTCTCTCAGCAGCAGTCCTTTGAGATGGAGTTGAACTCAGTGAGTCCTCACCATAAAAGGATCATAAACTTACTGGATTAGATCAACCTAGTTACCCCTAAGCTGCCAAGTTTGTTTTTATTATTATTATTATTATTATTATTATTATTATTATTATTATTATTATTATTATTATTATTATTATTATTATTATT
>NW_025366396.1:0-3595 GCF_016433145.1 Gracilinanus agilis | reverse complement strand
AAGGGTGGGCAATGGGGGTCAAGTGACTTGCCCAGGGTCACACAGCTGGGAAGTGTCTGAGGCCAGATTTGAACTTAGGACCTCCCGTCTCTAGGTCTGACTCTCCATCCACTGAGCTACCCAGCTGCCCCCATGTTGGGGCATCTTCTGAGAGAGACTATTGAATGTCTTTGGGGCTAAGTTGAGCAGGAAGCAGGATGAAGAAATACGGATCCTCGTAGTGGATGTTTCTTTAGCACTCCTCGATTCATAGCACTCACTAAGTTCCTGTAATCATGTTTGCTCCTTACGAGTCCTGTGAACTAGACAGTCTCCTTATTACTGTCCTGACTGGGATACAGAGAGGTTTGGGGATAAACCTAAAGCCACGCAGCTTTGATGTATCAGGTTGGATTTGAACCTGGATACTGCACTTGGTGACAATCCCTCAGATTCCCTTCCCTTCCCTTCTTATGGTTCACAGAGGTGGAGGGAGCGATCGAGACTTGCCTCCAGTCATGAAGTTAAGAAGGGGCAAGGCTGGCCCTGGAAACCAATTCTCTTTTCTCTGTATTTCCAAACCTTAGAACCATGGAGGCCTTTTTTCCTGGCTTCTTCCAAATCAGGAATTCATGGCATTCTGGCTCCATTATTTTGTCTGAAGTAAATCCCAAGAGCATCCCTTCAGATGCTCGTGTCTATTTGTACAAAAGCCCAGCCCAGACCCAATTATAACTGATGGTTGCCTCATCTGCTCTTTCGTCCCAGCCTTTTTGGTTTTACGGACACTTTGAGAGTACTTTGCGGTCTGCAGAATACTTCGTTTCAATGATCTCATTTGATTCTTAAAATGATACCATGAGAAACACTATTCTTCCTCTTCCCGTTTTGTTTGCGGCTCAGGACATTCAGGGATGTGCCTGAGGTTACTCAGCTCTTGTCTGAGGTGGGATTTGAAGCCAGGACTTCCTGCCTCCAATTCTACCTGGCTCGCAGTAATAATAACAATAATAATGCCAATTATTTGTAGAGTTCTTTAAGATTTGCATGATTTCCTCTCCTTCTTACAGTGATCCTGTGACGTAGGTCACCATGGGCAAATTATTGAGTTCTCTGAGTTTGCTAAAGATTACAGCTGGAATTTCTGTGATATATTAAGGTTAGTTAAATGTAGCTGGTGGCAGAGTGGATGGAATGCTGGGCCTGGAAGTCATTATGACCCGAGTTCAAATCTGGCCACAGACATGTAATTAGCTATGTGACCCTGGGCAAGTCACTTAACCCTGTTGGCCTCAGTTTCCTCATCTATTATATGACCTGGAGAAGGACTCTTTTTAAGGGAGAAGTGTATTTAATGGAGAGTGAATAATACACTGGGAAATGGCACAGTTGGTTAAATGGCCACAACAACTGTTGTTAGGAATGCTGGGTTTGGAGCTCAAGGAGACAGCCCAGATGGATGGTTTTCTTTTTTTCCCTGTGACATGGTGGAGAGAATGATGCCTTCGGTTCAAGTGGTTGAGGCTCAGAAGACCTCATTTCAGTTTTGCCTAAATTTTATGCCAAGAAAACCTCAAATTGTGTCATGACGAGTCAGATGTGACTTAAAATGACTTAACAATAACAAAGTGCCTTATAGACATTCTCATTTGAATCTCACATCAATATCGTGAAGGAGATGCTATCATTATCTCCATTTTACAGATGAGGAAACTGAGGCTTCGGTACTTTTGCCTTGGGTGACAGAGCTATTAAAATTTAGAGTCAGGATCCTTTCCCTGGCATTCCTGACTCCCAATCCTCTGCCCAGTCCACTCCTACATCCTCCATCTCTAGGTATTTGCTACATGTTGGCTGGTGATGTGGTAAGAATACTTAGGAGATGGCTGCCAGAAATAGTAGCCTTTCCAGGAGACTCAGGGGAAGGCAGATTTTTACTGGGCAATAAAGAATTTTTTCAACCAGGCAGAGTTAAGCATTTGTTTCCCAGTGGAGTGAAGCACTGACCTTTACATGGGAGTCACTATATTTAAAGAGCACATCATTTCCCTCGTGCACTTCTTTAGTAATTGGACATTTTAATTATGAGAATGTAATTATGAGAAATTAATCTGGAATCTGCCTTCCTTTAATTTTCACCCTATGCTGGAGCCACCCTCCCTAGCATGCTCGTTGGTCTCCTCACCACGAGTTTCCATTCTAGTCCACTGTCCACTCCTCTCTTAATGATCTTCCTAAAGTGCAGATTTGACCCCCTCGCCCCATAAACTTCAGTGGCTCCCCATGGCCTCTAGAAGGAAATGTAAAATCCTTTATTTGGCTTTCAATGCCCTTCGTATTGCTCCCTTCCAGCCAGTCGTCCTTCTCTCAGTGTACTTTTCAATCCATTGACATTAGCTTCTTTGCTATTCCTAGCACAAAACATTCCATCTCTGAACACGGAGCGTTTTCACTGGCAGTTTACCAGCCTTCATTGCCTTCCCTTGTCATTTCTACATCTTGGCCTCCTGGCTTCTTTTAATCCCTAATTAAAACCCCACTTTCTATAGAAAAATCTTGCTTAATCCCCTTTAATTCTAGTGCCTCCCCTCTTCTGAGTATTTCCAATTTATCCTGTCTATAATAGCTAGCTTGTACATAGTTGTTTGCATGCTTTTTCTTCCATTCAATTCTAAGCCCCTTGAGGACAGGCATCATCTATATTTTTTATATCTGCATTTAAGGGGGCAGCTGGGTAGCTCAGTGGATTGAGAGCCAGGCCTAGAGATGGGAGGTCCTGGGTTCAAATCCAGCCTCAGACACTTCCCAGCTATGTGACCCTGGGCAAGTCACATGACCCCCGTTGCCCACCCTTACCACTCTTCCACCTAGGAGCCAATACACAGAAGTTAAGGGTTTTAAAAAAATATATCAGCATTTAAGATAGTGCTTGGCACATGTTATTATTGTTCAATCATTCAGTCCTGTCTAATCCTTCTTGGCTGTCTGATCTTGCTTTCCACGGGGTTTTCTTGGCAAAGATACTTGGAGTGGTTTGCCATTTCCTTCTCCAGTGGATTAAGGCAAACAGAGGTCAAGGGACTTGCCCAGAGTCACATAGCCAGGAAGTTCTGAAGCTGGATTTGAACTAAGGGCTTCCTTACTCCAGGCCCAGAACTCCATCCACTGAGCCACCTAGTTGCCTCTCTCTAGTATATAGCAGGTTCTTGACAAATATTGATTCATTATCTGACCAAACCATCCAACCCTTCCAAAATTATGCTGGATTCACTTGGTATACATTTGTCATTTGTGTATCTCAGAATGTGTTCCCCACATTTCTTCCTCATCTGTGAAATGAGGGATCTGGGTTCGGTGCCTTCTGAGGTCTTTACCAGTTTCTCTTCAACCCTTCTAGTGTGCCCCGTCTTGGGCTGGCTCCACCTGTACTTGGCTTCATCACAATTTAGCATCCTTTTCCATATCTGTGAAGTACCCTAGGAATGTGTGTGTGTGTGTGTGTGTGTGTGTGTGTGTGTGTGTGTGTGTGTGCTCCCACATGTCGATGCAGAGGATCTAATTAGCAGACCACTGTTGAGATTCTTTTGCCCGACTCCTCCTCCTCCTCCTCCTCTTC
>NW_025366395.1:0-8936 GCF_016433145.1 Gracilinanus agilis | reverse complement strand
ACACACACACACACACACACAAATAAATTTCAAAAGACATATTGATATGAGTAAAGGAAAAATCCAGATATACTGTCTTAGGAAAAATATGAGAATGAATAAACCTCTTCCAGCTAAGAAGAAAGGATAATAGAAGACTTAATGGAAGAGGCACCAGGAATGTTGAACTTTGAAAGCAGCTGTGGAGATCAAGAGGCAGAGAAGAAGAGTTGTTGTAGTCCAGTCATGAAATAAGGGGATGAGAGTGGTGTGTTGTAGAGATGCACAGAGTTAAAAGGTTGCCAGAGGAGACCTAGAAACAATTAGAAGTCCAATTTATCTGGAAATTTAGTCCAAAGAAAGAAATCATGTGAAAACAAAAATAAAAAAAAATACATTGGAACCAAATCACAGAGGGCTTTGAAGGCCAGCCTGAGAAGTTTTCATTTGATCCATAATATTGAAGGTACTTCTGGGGATGGTGTCTCTTAGAAGTGCCTCAACACTTGAAAGAAAGATGAATGAGTGGAATCTGTACCCAAGAAGACCTCTCCAGAATAATCCTCCTCTGTACTTTCTCTCTATCGAGTGCTCTCCATAAAGATGTGTCCATTGGAAACAATTTATGGATTCCATACCTGAGAACAGAGTCCACCATTTTAGCACCTCTTGAACCAAACTAGTAACTAGAATCACAGATCAAATTATATTCCAAGGACTACAGGATTATTCACAATCCACCATCCATAAGGGCTAATCTAGTCATTTAATATCTATCTGACCTCTGGAAAATCATCTCTCCCCCTACAGTCCACAATTTTCTTATTCCTAAAGGGATATAATTGAAATAGGTGGTCTTTTCATTTCTCTCCAATTTGACATTTTACACCTTTGTTCAATGATGTCTTCTAAATATCTCATTTTCCATTCTCCATTCTAAGGCCCTTACAACTCTGGTTATATTCCATAGACTTTTATGAGACCTAATTTTTGATATTCTAAAATCCCTATTGTATATTCCAAGCTTCCTCCAACCTGTACTTTGTTTATTGGGGGTCTATTCTAGACATCATATTCTATTTTCTGAAATTATTGACTTATTTGATATTCTATCTTTTCAGGTTCTTTCCAGTATTGACATTTCGTATTCAAATGTTCTTTCTAGCTTTGATATTTTATGTTCTCTGTTTTAAAGTTAATATTATAGGTCTCTATGTCCCTTCCAAGATCATATATTTTATACCATATGCTTCCTTCTATCTATAATAATCTATGTCATAAGGTCCCCCTCAGGTTTACAATACTATGATTCTATAAGAAAGTCACCTTAAGTCATTCAGCTAGCTATTGGCAATAGATGTAGGTACATTACCTAGTGGCTAGATATGTAGAGATTTTTTTATTTGTTTATTTGGTTTGGTTTTTGTTTCAATATACCATACAGGGGTCTAATTACTCAAATATACAAGGAGTTAAATCAATTCTATAAAAAATCAAGCCATTCCCCAATTGAAAAATGGGCAAGAGATATGAATAGGCAATTTTCAGGTAAAGAAATCAAAAGTATCAATAAGCACAAGAGAAAGTGTTCTAAATCTCTAATAATTAGAGAAATGCAAATCAAAACAACTCTGAGGTATCACCTCACACTTAGCAGATTGGCTAAAATGAAATGCAAATCAAAACAACTCTGAGGTATCACCTCACACCTAGCAGAATGGCTAAAATGAAAGAAGGGAAGAATAATGAATGCTGGAGGGGGATGTGGCAAAATTGGGACATTAATGCATTGCTGGTGGAGTTGTGAAATGATACAACCATTCTGGCTGGCAATTTGGAACTATGCTCAAAGGGCTATAAAAGAATGCCTGCCCTTTGATCCAGCCATACCATTATTGGGTTTGTACCCCAAAGAGATCATAGATAAACAGACTTGTACGAAAATATTTATAGCTGCTCTTTTTGTGGTGGCAAAAAACTGGAAAAGGAGGTATGTTCTTCAATCGGGGAATGGCTGAACAAACTGTGGTATATGCTGGTGATGGAATACTATTGTGCTAAAAGGAATAATAAACTGGAGGAGTTCCAGGTGAACTGGAGAGACCTCCGGGAACTGATGCAGAGCGAAAGGAGCAGAGCCAGAAGAACATTATACACAGAGACTGACATACTCTGGTAAAATAGAATGTAATGGACTTCTATACCAGCAGCAATGCAATGACACAAGACAGCTCTGAGGGATTTATGGTAAAGAACGTTACTCACATTCAGAGGAAGGACTGCAGGAGAAGAAACAGAGAAGAAAAACAATTGCTTGAAGGCATGGGTTGAGATGGACAAGATTGGGGATGTAGACTTGAAACGACCATACCAATGCAACTAACAACAATTTGGAAATAGGTTTTGATCAACGACACATGATAAAACCATTGGAAATGTGCATGGGCTATGGTGGGGGTGGTTGTGGGGGATGAAGGAGAAAGTAGGGGCATGAAGCATGTAAACATGTTAAAAATTCATATTAATAAATGTTTTAAAAAAAACAAATCAATATACCATACACTCTTGATCAGTAACTTCATATAACTAAACATACCTCTCTATTTCAGACTTTGTACAATTTAAGTTTGCATTCTCTCTCCACCATTTTATAATTTAACCATCGCAAAAGAATAGAGGCTTAGTACCCACGTGATATAAAATTATCAGAAATATTGCAAGTTGGTTTTGGTAGTGATTATTACTTTGTTTTTACACTCATTACATGATGTCATGACTAGAGTAGACTCAAGGACAGAAAAGATTAAGTTCATTTCACCTCTGAAATATATTGACTATGCAATCTTGGGCAAGTTACTTAACATCTCAATGGTCTTTTAAATTCCCTTATGCTCTAAGATGCAGAGAAAATTCCAACCTGCATTGAGTGAGGGGGTTTCTTCCCTGAGTTGAATCAGAGACCTAGTTCCTATCTCTTTTATTTTTAAATATCCCATGCCCTCATGGATATATTCTATGTTTGGGGTCCAAGGCTGATATCTCTTCATGGAATTACTTTAGTTTTGGCCAGAAATTTCTCAGACTTCATCCATAATTATAAATAAATGAAATTTATTGCTGTTTATTCACAGTCATCTCTAATAACCCTGGTAATTGAACACCCATATTCTTCATACAAGACAGTAAGGATGATATTCCATAAACAGAGTCATTAATCTTAAGTCTCTGCACTGCTCAAGTAACTTTTAGCCTAGTATAGCAGTCCATTATAATGGCAATGAGAGAAACTGAGTTGGTTTTTAGTTGGACTAAGCCAGGGTGGTTCTGAGAGGCTGAAAACACATTAGACATTGTTTCCTTACAGATGAAATTGTACAATTGTACTCAAAAAATTAAATATCATTGGCAGTCAGATTCTGTGGGCCCCAAATGTTGAGTTTCTATGTGCCAAGAGATCCCAATACACATGGTTTGCCCTCAGAACCACTAACTGGTTACTGTAAGAAAAGGTATAGAGCCAAGAAAATATCATTTATCTTTCTCCTGATCATTGCTCAAGTGTAACTGTAATTGCAATAACTCGTGCTGAAAAATAGCCAAGAAATTCAAGGACCTTTGTCCCTGCAGTTCAATCAAATCTTGCAGGCTGCTTAAAAGTTTCAAGGTTGGGGGGGCAGCTGGGTAGCTCAGTGGAGTGAGAGTCAGGTCTAGATACAGGAGGTCCTAGGTTCAAACCCGGCCTCAGCCACTTCCCAGCTGTGTGACCCTAGGCAAGTCACTTGACCCCCATTGCCCACCCTTACCACTCTTCCACCTATGAGACAATACACTGAAGTTAAGGCTTTAAAAAAAGTTTCAAGGTTTGGACCATTTGCCACTCACTTGAAATCATCTAAAATTTATCTTTTACCCTGGCTTCTTCTACCCTACCATTATTTCCACCTGGAAAGCGGAATGAAAGCCTGCCTTAAAGGCTGTTGAAATGGCAGTTTTAGCCATCAACAAGAAGTACTCATAATCTCCTGGGCTAAGCAAAGGATAGATGCCTCATATATTCTTCTCAGTGTTTTATCTCCCATAGGTATTGGTAGATTTGGTTTTTATGAATAAGTGTTAGAGCATTTTGACTTTATCTCCAGGGAGAGATTTTCCAAAGGCAACGGTCCTCTGTAGATGATAGATTGAAGAACAACCCTCCCAACATACTTCCCTCTTAATGTTACCCAGGATTTAAAGGTGATAATTGAGAATCAGGTGATCTAGGCCATCTGCTGTCTGGAGCTAAAGCACAAAATATATATTAACATATGTTTGTAACTTGGAATGTCATTTCCCTTTTTCAAACACAATATTTCTTTAGTTGTGCGATCTGGAAGTTGGATTAGATTGTCTCCTAAGTCTCTTCCATCATGGAACAATATAGGATATTTTTGGCTTGTTTATATAAAAATATTCAGTCATATCCATGATTTTCTCAATGTGGAGAATTCCCAATGTGTCAATTTATAGGAGTGGAAGGAAAAGCAAAAAAAAAAAACAAAACAAAAAACTTCTCAAAGTCTCCATTAAAAGAGGACTCACAGACAACCATCTCATTTTCCACTAATTATATCCCTTAAATTGTCACCCTGAGAACCTTCCCCTCCTCCCACACTTTTCAGATTTCTTTTGTGTACTGCCTTCTCTCATTGGATTGAAAGCTCCTTGAGGACAGGGCTATTGTTTGTCTTTCTTCATATATGCAGCATTTAGCAGAGAGTCTGTCACAAATGGAAGATTAATGAAAATTTGTTCACTGATTCATTTGAGATGTAGCTGAGAGAGTTGTGTGGCACACTTATAGATGACTTGTCCATGGTCAAATAACCTGTATGTGGAAGACTAAGACATGAACCCATATGTTCATGGCCCCAAGGCATAGTCATCTTGTCTGTCACACTTTTAACATGAATCTAGAAGAGGATACTAGTGGGATCAATTTGATTTGAACAGCCCTAAATAAAAGTCCAGAGCAGCAAGATGGTATAGAGGTCAGAACACTCAATCTGCAGTCAGAAATATCAGAAATAAAATGAAAAAAAAAAGAAAGACCAGAGTTCAAATATGATCTCAGACACTTTCTTAGCTGTGTGACTCTGGTCAAGTCACCCTTGCTGCATAAAACTGGAGAAGGAAATTGCAAACATTCCAATGTCTTTGGGAAGAAAGTTTCATGAACAGTAGATGTACAGGGCCATGAAGAGTATGAGATCCTTGAGATAAGGGATTGACTTATTGATTGAGTGTTTAATATAGTTCTCTGCACATGGTCTGTGATTAATTCGTTTCTCTTAATTCATTCACTTGAGCACTCCATCATGCACTCAACCAAAGTATCTCAATTTTTTAGCTTCCATATCATATATATCAAGGATTCTGTCCATTAAATGCCCCAAGATTATTTTAGATAAATAACTACTGCCTTAACTTATAGTTGTGAAGTTGATACAGACCAAATTTAGTCAACATATTTATGTCAGGATAAAGAAAATAGTTAATTCTCCACCATGTTCTAGTAATAGTACAATGGTAGCATCTCTCTGCACAAAGAACATATATTTAAATAGGATGGATGCATGCAGCAGTGAAGCCACTTTTTATGCCAGTTTCCTTTTATGATTAGACCTTCTAGTGGCAAATTTCCCTGTGGACTCTAGTACTCTCTAAGCTGATGTTCTCCTATCAACATCTCCTTGAAGGTTTTTTAGCATCCGCAGAGACCAAGTGAACAATGCTCCTTCCTTCATACCCCAAAACAATCTTAAAGAATCAAACCAGATGCCAAGGAGCTCCTTCTCATAGTGAGACTTTCCCCTTGAAATCTACTGGGGCGGTTGAAGGATAAAAGCAGACATTTTCCCAAATAAAAATCCCTTGTTGACAAAAAAATATTTTCCCTTTGGTAAATGCAATACATGCACATTATTTGAAACAGCTGGTTCAACTGGAAATGAATAACTTCCCCAGGGTCAAAATCTGACAGTTAAATGCTTGCTGCCTGCCTGTGTGGAAAAGGAAACAGGGACAGATATTGTAACGTAACTGAACAAATTCTCTGCCTCATCAGTTCATGAATATTTGAACAAAGAGGGTGTGACTGATTCTGGACAGTGTCACTTCCCTCCAGTGTACTTTTCCTGCCCCTTAATTTCTATAATGCTGATGGGTCTTTTTTCTGCTTTGTCATTGTTTTTTATACTAGGGATGATATCAACAAAAAGGCTTTCCTTCCTTATGGGGGAAGAACACCCAAGCCAAACACTCCCTAAGATTGTGACCATTCATACATACAAAGAGATGAGTAGATCAGGAGAAGGTGACCCTGACTTGATTCATAGATTTTTACCTTGTTATTCTTCTCCTTTGCTGTGTTACCTTAAACAATGACTTTCATTCTTCTTTATTTAAGCCTCTTTTTGGCACTGAGGACATTTATGTACCACATATGATGGATATTGGTTAAAGTTTATTCAAAAGACTTACATCAGAGGCAGTGGTTGATGGGAAGGAGCCCTTTGGAGGAGTTGAATGCTTTCATTACAGCACTTGGAAAGATTTTTTCAACACACCTATCCATGGAAACAGCAGAGAATGGACTCATGGAAAGTACATTAGTTAAACACTTTACGCTATCTGAAACCCAGAGAGAATAACCCAATTCAAATTTTAAAATAATCTTAGAACTATATAGAACATTAAAGGATGTCCAGTCACAGGATTTAAAGTTAAAAGTTGAGAATCTATTTAGTCCTCTTCTTACATTGCAAAATGAACTGAAGAGTCAAAGGGCAGACACTCAATCAGTGGCAGAGCTGAGCTTAGGGCACAGGTCCTGTGTTGATTCTGTGGTACCACATTGCCTCTCCAGTGGTCTGGAAACAATGCTCTGAATCCACTCATAGATGAATTTAAGATGCTTTGGTTGGAATGAGAGAGTGCATTTCCTAAGAACTATTTATCCAGACCCAAAATAATTGTGTTGAGAAGATGTCCTGCAATAGTTAGAATGATGGACTTGGAGTCAAGAAGATCAGGACATAAACTGTACCCCTAAGAGTCACCTGCATGTCTGTGGATGAATCTAAACCTCACCTTCTGTGTCTGAAAAGTGGGGTTATAACATTTATAGAAATTTGGAGAGTAGTTGAGAGACTCAAATGATTTGACACGAGCTAAGCCCTTTGAACAATTTTAAATATATTCCATAAGTCAATTCTGATGAAGTAGTAGAACAAAATGGAGACAGAGTCAGCTTTGGATTCAATTGGGGGGACCTGTGTTCAAATTTCTTTGCTACATACTTAGTATATGATGATGGCAAGTCATGTAACCTTTTATCGCCATCCCAGGCATTCCATTAAAATAAGGTGCAGAGAAGTTGACAGTGTGACTTCTTAGAGAATTTCCTATACTCATGGAATCAAAACTCTAGTTAAAAACGAAAATGAAGAGAAGGAAGACAATGAGAATGACACAATGATCATGGTACTGGAAGTGAAGTTGGTTGTTTCAAGGGATCATCAAAGAGAATAAAAACATGTGAATAAATACCCTGTAAATTACATGTCATTTAAAGTGGAGGAATCAAGAAATACAAAGTAAAATCTAGGTAGAAAGAAGACATATTCAGTTAATAATATGAGGATTATGAGTAGGGAATGATCTGTTTCTTCCTTCCTTCTGCCCATGACTACATAGATGTGATATTTAGGAAAATCAGTTAGCCATGAAAGTCCCCTTAAGAATATCTAAAGGAGAAGATAACTTTGGCACTATACAATATGTGCTATTTTGGCAAAATAAATTCCATATTAATTTTGATTGTCCCCTTTAGTAATGGTAACAATATATATGAAGGAGGGAAACTAGGTGGCTCAGTGGATTGAGAGCCAGACCTAGAGACAGGAGGTCCTGGATTCAAATTTGGCCTCAGACACTTCCTACCTGTGTAATCCTGGGCAAGTGATTTAACTCACATTGCCTGACCTTTACCACTCTTCTGCCTTGAAACCAAGATATAGCATTGATTCTAAGATGGAAGTTATGTTCTTTTTAAAGAGGAAGAAATGTGAAATGGTTGTGTATGAATAGATCTATTCATAAACATACATAGAGAGAGATCTATAGATATGGATATATAAATCTATATAAAGATATAACTATATTCATTCACATACATAGAGATGTAGATCTATAAATATATAGTCAGACACATACATACACATAGAGATTTAGATTTATCCATATATATGTATATATAAATTTAGAGCTAATAATTGTTACTATTTAAAAATTATTTTAAGATTAGCAAAGCTTGTTACAAATAATGTCTCATTTTATCCTAACAGTACCATGAGGCTTATGTTCTATTATTATCCCTATTTTACAGAGAAGAAAATTGCAATAGACGTAGGCTAAATCACTTGCCCAGGGTCACAAAGCTCAGAAGTGTCTTTGGCTGAATTTGAACTCAGATTTTCTTGACTCCAAGTCCAGCATTCTAGCTGCTGTTCTCTTAACTTTATATATACAAAAGCATATATAGGTTTACTTATATCAGAGTGGCATGTTGTTGTTTTGTGTGCTTATTTACTTGTTTCAAAAAACAAAAATTAGGAGAAAAAACCTTGTTCAATATGCACCCTGAGAATTGTAGTATTTGCAAAAAGAAAGGGATTTAAGAGTGTAGAACACGGAATGTCCAACATGGAAGAGACTCTACAAGATGGGCTAGGAGAAAAATATGAACATATAATGTTAACATTAGAAGAAATTTTAAAGATCATCTAGTCCCACTATTCATTTTATATATAAAAAAGCTAAGGTCCAGAATGGGAAATAAGTCATCTAGGGTCACATATTTGATTAACGTTGGACTGGAGAGTAGAACCACTATATATATATATATACATATATAT
>NW_025366394.1:0-9266 GCF_016433145.1 Gracilinanus agilis | reverse complement strand
TATAATTATATATGTTATATTCATATAATTAGTAAAATAATATATGTGGTACATGAGTTTTTATTGTTTTAATGCATATAACAATGAATATAAATTTTATAAATAAATTGTATAAAAATATAGACCTAGCCTAGAGGAGACCTTGGAGAATATTTACTGAAAAGAATGAGACTTCCCACAATTGGAAAACCTTTCTATCATCATATAACCTAAGCTCTCTCTTTTTTCTACAAGGATGTGGCAATCCTCTATAACAAATTAAAATTAAAACTTTGACTATAATTATGAAAATTATAAATAATATGGTGGTAACTGATTTCAAATATTATAGCTCAAGTCAAAATGATTTTCAATAGTTTTTATTTACAAAATAGGTGGAGAAAGTGAAAGTTGAGGAATACTAAAAGAGGGTAAAGAAGATATTTAGCTTATCACACTAACTATTACTCATATTGTTCTGGTGCTCAACTCAGCCCAGCATGACTTGATAACCCTTGACCAGGATTAATCTCTCTCCAGAAGTCAGGAAAGGAAAGCCAGCTATTCACTCACACAAGTTCCCTCCAAGAGGCAGTTAGAGCTGAAGACAACGACCTATTGAGGACTCCTGAAGCAGACCTCTAGCCCCAGAAATTCAGGGCTTTTATATTGACTTCTTGTCCTTTCCCCTCTTCACAGGGGTCAATCACAGCTTTCAAAATGTCCAGCACTGCCAGGGTGGACAGTGTCTTGTGGGATCCACTTCTCCTCCTCTAGAGGTATAAACTCTTATCAAAAGGATTCACAATTTCCTGACTGATTGAGTTGTTACCCACTTTAGCAAATGACTTTAGAACAATCTTACTTAGTATCTGTTGAGGAGATATTAAGTAGGGATACTAAAAGAAAGTCTGATTCACACTTCACAGTCTTCTGAGGTACTTAAGTTAGTTTTAACCAAGAGTTAACTCAAAATAGACAAAAAATTTTAGAGTTCCCTTTCACAAGTGTTAACTCAAAATAGACAAAGAGAATAAAGAATTCCCTTTCACACCTCTTCCCCAAAGTTAACTTCTTCATTTATGTCTCTGATGCCATTCCCTCCATTTTCCTATGAAATTTTATTCTACATTTTTATTGATTCTTTCCCCTATGTCTAGAATGCTGAGATGACCATCCCCCCCAAAACCAAATTATTTCCTTCTGCCTCACCATCCAATGATGCTTTTATTTCTATTCTCATTTTGCCAAATATTTATGGGAGAAAAAATGCTCCATACTTCACGACTTTGATTCCTTATGTCTCACCGACATCCTGGCCTTTGTAACCTAGGTTCTGACTTCATCACTCTACCAGAATTGTTTTTTTCTAAAGCTATTTGTTAAGTCTATCTGCAAACCCAGTGATCATTTTTTAAGTCCCAGTGTGTTGAATTAAAATAAAAACCTATTACAGAGTCAATGAACATGATATGTTGAGTTTGCATTTGTATTGCTATAGCAGACACCTAAGAAATATTCTTTGGATTGAAATGATTTGAACTTACTTGTCTGTCACTTTTAACAGTATCCCTGATATGTTCCTTCCTCTTCAAAATATTACACAACCCTCTGATACATTGTGCCCCATAAGGAGATTCTCTTTATGTACTTCACAAGTTGGTAACAATTTCCACAGTGGAAAATTTTCATGTTCAAGATGTTTCAGTTCACAGCACATCTGGAGGCCACACAATTGTGATATAATCAATTTTTTGCCTATGGAAACAACTAATCACAGACAGAAGACAAAGTTCATCATGTAGCCAAACAAACAACAAAAGAAAAGAAGGATGAAAAAAGATAGGAAGATGGGATATTAAAAAGGTGGTGGAAAGAGGTGAACATATTAATATTGATGGTAAATTGGTCCAATTATTCTGAAAAGTATTTGAAATTATTTGAAGAAGTGATTAAAATAATATCTAGCACTGATATTTATTTTATTTTTCCTAATTATATGTAAAAAGAATTTTTGACACAGTTTTCAAAATTTCCACTGTTGGGGGCAGCTGGGTAGCTCAGTGGAGTGAGAGTCAGGCCTAGAGACAGGAGGTCCTAGGTTCAAACCCAGCCTCAGCCACTTCCTAGCTGTGTGACCCTGGGCAAGTCACTTGACCCCCATTGCCCACCCTTACCAATCTTCCACCTATGAGACAATACACCGAAGTACAAGGGTTTAAAAAAAATTTCCACTGTAGAAATTCCTCCCTTCCCCCTCATTGAGAAGGCAAGTAATTTGCTATAGATTATACATGTACAGTCCTGCAAAACATATTTCCACATTAGTCATGTTACAAAAGAAAACAGACCAAAACATTTTTTAAATAAAAAAAGTTTTTAAAAGAATGCTTTAATTTGCATTCAGATTCCATCAGTTATTTCTTTGGAGGCAGATAGTATTTTTTGTCTTAAGATCAGGGCTAAGATTTTCAAAGAAAAATCAGAATCATAGCATTTGATGATCATCATGGAATGAATGAAAAATCACCTATTAAATTCTTATTATGTGTCAGGCACAGTATAATGTCTAATTTAATCATTCTTGTATTAGACAGAGTCTGAAATAATAAGCAGTCTAGGCTAGGATCAGGATATCATAGGATCCAGGGCAGACAGAAACAACATTTAAGGCAGTGTTATTTGTGGAGTTCCAAAAGATGCCTCAGTCTCAAAACATGTCTTCCCTATGGATGTACCATGGTGCCTGCCATCCCTCCCTCAATAGAGATTCATCCTCTGGTTCTCAGAAATGTCAGACCAGAATGGAAATCTATAATACTGGAAGCAGAGACGGCCTGCAATCTCCCGGGCTAGCCCTGGCAGCTCCTGCCTCAGCAATGGTAGTAGTGGCAGTAGTGGCAGCAGTGGCCACCACTGCTGCACCTGCTGAGGAGGGGCCATTGCACTGGTTCCAAATTAGGAGGAGCTGCTCCTGCTCCTGCCAGCAGCCTGTCGTCCCCTGGCCCTTGCATATCAGAACCACCTGCAGGTTGTGGGTGCTATCTGTATGCTTTCAGAGCTGTAGTATGAGGAAACTTGAAGTGGGAGAGCAGGACACCTTCATAAGGATGACAGTAACTCCAGTGAATCAGAGAACTGGGATCAGAAATTGCATTATAGACCTTGTAAGCTTTATAAACTCGAGAATGAGAAAAATATCATAGTTCTTCCCACCCAAGCAGTCCTCATCCTCAAAAAGCTTCCCCCAATGGTCCCAGTAGCAGTGTTGCTGAAACAACAGCAGAAACAGTGGTCAGTCATGTTCAGATAGTGGTTGTAAGACATCTAGGGAAATGATATTTGTATACGAAAATGCAAAAGAGGGAGCTTGGAGTATAAGAACATCTGAAAGTGTAACACTAATAGTAGATAACACTGAATTTGATATAGATCCATCTATTTTTACTGCACAGTGAAATACAATGTTGGGCAGGATGTTTGGATCTGGCAGAGAACATAACTTCACACATCCTGATGAGAAAGGAGAGTATGAAGTAGCAGAGGGAATTGGTTCTACTGTATTTTGAGCTATCTTGGATTACTACAAGACTGGACTAATTCTCTGATAGCACCTCTATTCCTGAGCTAAGAGAAACATGTGACTATCTTTGTATCTCTTTTGAATACATTACTATATCTCAGTGCCCTCCTGCATGAGTTATCAAATGATGATGCTCCTAGGCAATTTGAGTTTTATTTAGAGGAAATGATCCTCCCTCTTATGGTGGCCAGTGCCCAGAGTAGTGAAAGAGAGTGTCACATAGTAGTACTCACACATGATGATTGGGATGAAGAATACCCATCACAGATGGGAGAAGAATATTCACAGATTGTTTATAGCAGAAAGTTGTATAGATTTTTCAAATATATCAAAATAGAGATGTGACAAAATCTGTTTTGAAGGAGTGAGGTCTTAAGAAGATTCAACTGGGTATAGAAGGGTATCTCACTTATAAGAGAAAGGCAAGAAAAGGCCTAGTGTTTACCAAGAAGTAATCTACAACTACGTCCAAAGACTATTTATTCTTATGTCCTGCTAGAATGAGGAAGGAAAAGCAGCACTTAACTTTCAGTGTGTGAAAAGTAAGTACATCACAAACCTAGCAGCAGCTGCAGCTGACATGCCCCAGGATCAGCTAGTGGTCATGCATTTGACACTTCCAGTGGATGAGCTGGATATTCTACCTATTCCTCCTCCCCCTGGCAGCAATGAGATGGATCCTGAGGGACAGAGTCCAGTGCTGTGATGGAGGCAGTCCATTCAAAAAATGCTAGCATGCGCCTTTCACCAGTGATGCTGCCCTCATTCTTCAGCACTGCAATGCCATTGTTCTTCATTGTGAAATGCACACACCAGTGTTTAGGAGGTTGCAGTGTGGACTTTTTTTTTTAAAAAGACCAAAGGTAATATAAGGGTTAAATTGGGGTTTTGACTAAATAAGAGAGTTATAGATTCAATGTTATGGTCCCTAGATTCAAAATATTATCTGTAAGCAGGAAAAAAAACTGTTAGTAGCTTTTATTTATAATGAGGAAGAGGAAGAGTTGAAGCATGAAATGTAGGAAGGAAAAAGGTAAGGTGTTGCCTAGCTAAGTGCTGATCTGATGAAATTCAAATCCTTTCCCAACAGAGAGGGTCTCCTTGCAAAGCCACCAAGGCAGGAATCTCTCCAAGCCAGAAGTCCCAAGAAGATGTCCAAAGGAGCAGTCCTCCAAAAGATAAGTCCAAAGGAGAAGTCATGAGGACAGGAAGTTCTGGACTTTTTATAGTCATTTTTTCTACATGACTTCCTGTCCCTTCCCCTCTTCACAGGAGCCAATCACAACTTCCAAATTGCCCAGCACTGCCCAGCATGGGACAGTGTCTGTGGGATCCACCTCTCACCCTCTGAGGGTGTAAATTCTTATCAAAGGATTCACAAGTTTCTGACTGATTGAATTAAAAGGGTGGAGCTCTCTAAGTAAGGGTCTTGTGAATTCTCTTACTTGATGGCAAACAAAGTGTTAAGTAGGGGATTCTTGATTGACTAACTCAAAAGAGACAAAGAAAATAAGGAATTTCATAGTATCAATCTGACATCCTGAGGTTCCACTTATATAAATGTATTTGTTTACCAGCAGGTTTATGAAATTAGTTCTTTGTATGTTGGACAGTTTACAGTTTTCTCATGTTAAGAAATGGTGGGGTTGACAGTACGGGATACTCATGTTCCTTCACCATAAATGGTGGCCATATTCTGGACAAAATGCAATAACATGATGTTGATAGTAGCATTTTGTAAATGGTGGTTCTGTGGAATTCTTAAAGTCATTTTTTATAGTTGTGATGAACAATACAAATTTAACAAGCAGTTCTATCAAAGCCTCTTCAGCAAAAGGTGGGGTTACAGTTGATGTCTGTTAGTAGGTTTTGCTGCCCCTTGTTGAGTGAGCACAAAATAAGTATTTACTATTGGACTCACTGAATGATTAGGATGATATTCAGTAGCTGTTTAGTCTGTTTCCCAGTGCAGTTTTTCACTCATTTTGTGTGAATCACATGCAGGGATGTGAACAGCAGAGGTGATTTTATCATACAGTCTGCCTTACCTTTAATCTGTTCACAGATATTTATTTACTGACAAGATGTTTTCATAAATGTCATGGGATAGGAATGAAGTGTTCACTTCTTTTTTACTAAATTATTGTAAACTTGAGTTTTTCATTGAAATAAACTGACATTGTTGTAAAAAAAAAAAAGTAATCTATAATACTAAAGGTCACAGAAGGGCAACTGGTCCAACTCACACCTGAGAAAACTGAGGCCCTTAAATAGAAAGACACTTATACAAGGACACACTGCTAGAGAGTGTAACCTTTGTGTCTAGGAATTCCTATTTCAAATATAAAAAGATACCCTCTGAGAAGGGTTGTTTGGGTACTTCACTGGTCCTGGGATTTCTTCACAGTAGAAACTCCCAGTAAGCAAACTTCCCCTGCCAAAGAAGATCAATACTTCCTCTGCAATATTATGATTAAAATTCTCTGGATACTATATCTTAATATATAACTATTTATTAAACAATTAAAAGCAGGCCAGAGAAAGAGGAGGCACCAGCCATGTGTGTCCAGCCACCTTCCCTTCCAGGAGCAATGACCACACACC
The DNA here is from genome assembly GCF_016433145.1 of Gracilinanus agilis. NCBI lineage: Eukaryota > Metazoa > Chordata > Mammalia > Didelphimorphia > Didelphidae > Gracilinanus > Gracilinanus agilis. The sequence continues at coordinate 3,100 of NW_025366394.1, read as the reverse complement.
AACTGGCTTCAGTTACAGAAAAAAGAACAAACACTTTCTCCCTATACTCCAATTTATGTTCTTCCTGATGCCCACTTCTCAAGCCTCTCTGATTGAAGCCCTCTAACCCAGTGATGGGCAAACTATGGCCCATCGGCCAGATGCAGCCTCCTGAAATGTTCTATCCAAGGGAGGCACAACATTATTTCTAATCTGAGGAATACAATGAGTAGGATACAATACAATGAAACTTCGAAAGAATTGCCTTAGAAACAGACTGACAGATGAGCATTTCCTTTCTTTTGGCCCCTTCTTTAAGAAGTTTGTCCATCATTGCTCTAACCTCATTCTGAACAATAAGTTGGTCTTCCAGACACCAGGAGTCAGGAGACTTGTTGATGGAGTTGGGGTGGGGAGGAGTGGAGGACATAGAAAAGGCAGGGGAAGCCTCAGTCTCAAGCCTATGTTTGCAATCAATTTGTTTCCCCTTGCTGCAGGGTCTCTACATGCTAGGGAAGGACTAAATGACCTCCAGGGCCCCAACCAGCTCTAGATCTCTGAACCTAATCTGTGTCTATACAGAGGCTCTGTTCCATCCCCTTCTTTTTGGGCCCAAAAGGGTTACAGAAGGAGGGAGTACTTTGTGTGTGTATGTGTGTGTTTATGTGTGTGTGTTTGTGTGTGTGTGTGTGCTTTAAGTTATGAGTCCTTAATTTTTTTTGTTTTTTTCTTTATTCAAATTTTCTTTTAATAACAAATTTCCACATAAGTTTTCCAAAGTCATATGATGGATATTGTCGCTCTCCCTTCTTCCCTCCCCACTTCCAGAGCTGACAAGCAATTCAATCTGGGTTGTACATGCAAAACATATTCCCATTTTATTCATTTTTAAGCAAATAATCTTATAGAACAAAAATCCCCAAACGTACACCCAAATAAACAAATGTTAAGTCATATGTTCTAATCTGCATTTCTACTCCAACACTCCTTTCCATAGAAGTAGATAGCATTCTTATTTTTTTCAAATTTAAATATTTTATTTTTTTAGAAAAATTTTCCATGGTTACATGATTCTTGTTTTTACTTTCCCCTTCACCCCCCTTCACTCCTCCCCCATATCCAACTTGCATTTCCACTGGTTTTAACATGTGTCATTGATCAAGAATTATTTACATATTATTGATTGTTGCATTGGTGTGGTCATTTAGTGTCTACATCCCCAACCTTGTCCGCATCAACCCGTTATTCAAGTGGTTGTTTTTCTTCTGTGTTTCCACTCCTACAGTTCTTCCTCTGAATGTGGGTAGCATTATTTTCCATAAATCCCTCAGAATTGTCCTGGGTCATTGTATTGCTGCCAGTACAGAAGTCCATTACATTCGATTTTACCACAGTGTATCAGTCTCTGTGTACAATGTTCTACTGGCTCTGCTCCATTCACTGCATCAATTCCTGGAGGTCTTTCCAGTTCACATGGAATTCCTCCAGTTTATTATTCCTTTGAGTACAATAGTATTCCATCACCAACATATACCACAATTTGTTCAGCCATTCACCAAATGAAGGGCATACCCTCATTTTCCAGTTTTTTGCCACCACAAAAAGTACAGGTATAAATATTTTTGTACAAGTCTGTTTATCTATGATCTTTTTGGGGTACCAACCCAGCAATGCTATGGCTGGATCGAAGGGCAGGCAGTCTTTTAGAGCTCTTTGGGAAATAGCATTATTTTTTATAAATCCCACGGAATTGTTCTGAATCATTGCATTGCTGTTAGTAACAAAGTTTATCACATTTCATTATTCCACAATATTGCAGTTACTTCGCCCAGTGTTCTTCTGGTTCTTCTTATTTCACTCTGTATCAGTTCATGTAGGTCTTTCCAGCTCTTTCTGAAATCATCCTGTCCATTATTTTTTATAGCACAATAGTATTCCCTCACCATCATACACCACAATTACCACAATTTGTGCAGCCATTCCCAATTGAAGGACTTCACTTTAGTTTCCAATTCTTGCCACAAAAAAAAAAGCAGCTATAAATATTTTTGTACAAACAGGTCCTTTCCCATTTTTTAAAAAATTTCTTTAGGCTACAGACCTAGTAGTGGTATTACTCAATGAAAAGGTATGCATTTCTTTTATAGCCATGTTCTGAATCATAATTCCAAATTGCCCTCCAGAATGGTTGAATCAGTTCACAACTCCACCAGCAATGCATTAGTGTCCCAATTTTGCCACATCCCCTCCAAAATTTATTATTTTCCTTTACTGACATATTGGCAATCTGATAGGAGGGAGGTGGTACCTCACAGTTGTTTTAATTTGCATTTCTTTAATCTGGAGGGGCCTAGAACATTTCTTCATATGATTATTGATAGCTTTGATTTCATTATCTGAAAACTGCCTGTTTATATCCTTTGACCAAGTTGAGATCTCTTTATCATCTCTGATAATCTGATAAGGACAGTTTAGTTGATAAGGAAATGATGGGACACAAAGATCTTTTACATCATGCATCTAGCTCTTGCTCCAGGATCATGGAGTTTATTATATACATTTTAAGACTCATTTCACACGAAAGAACCCCACCCAAAACTTTGCAGGTGTGCAGAAGTTACAAATTATGTCATATCAAAACACAAAACATTGGCTTCAGAATAGAACAAGGCCAAGACTGAATTTTGACTAGGTTCTTATCAGAAAGCCAAGTTGGGGAGTATTTCTCCCAGAGTCGAATTGCGCCCACTAAGGTTTTGGCCTTGGCCATACCAGGCAGCTGCATTCCTGGCAAAAGGGGAACAGTGCCAACCCTTTAAATTCAGATTTGCTAGGAACTTGAAGCTTTTCAATAAGGCCATAATACTTTTCAACAAGAAATCACAAGGATCACAAAAGGGGTCAAAAGAGGAGTCTCATATTTTTATCTATTCTCTTATTGGCTTCCCACATGACCATTTATCAGTTGAGGTATAATTTGGATTGTTATAAATTTGACTTAGTTCTTTATATGTTTGAGATATGAGGCCTTCATCAGAGAAATTTGTTATGAAATTTTTCCCAATTTGTTGTTTCCCTTCTAATCTTGGTTGCATTGGGGTTTTTCATGTAATTTAATTCA
>NW_025366393.1:0-7448 GCF_016433145.1 Gracilinanus agilis | reverse complement strand
GAGAGAGAGAGAGAGAGAGAGAAAGGGGGGAGAGAGAGAGAAAGAGCCAGAGAGGGAGAGAAGAGAGGGAGAGAGAGAAGAGGGGGAGAGAGAGAGGCAGAGAAAGAGAGAGATGGTATTATGTGTAATTCACTCTGCTCCATAAGGATTATCCAGCAAGCTGTCCATTGTATATTGATGCTTATAATTATATTGAGCACCTTATAGCTCCACAGTCCTTATTTTGTTGATTGATTAGTACAGTTGCCCTCCTATTAAAACTGTAACTAGGGCAGAGTGAATGGGCCCAAAATTTAGAGGCAACTGATAGCATATCTCCAGCAGAGAAATAACTGCACTTTGCATTTAGCAAGAATAATTAGTTCAAATGGAGACTACCATATGGAAGCCATCCTCCACAGTCACATCCTCTATGGCCTGTCTAACTGTTTCCCCCTGCCCAGGGCCAGTTTGTCTGAGTCATTATTTCCTCTACCATCCGGCAGTGTCCCCTTGCCTCTACCTGAATCACCCCAAGTGTCAAAATTACTAGTTATATCTCTGACAGCCAGCTACACTTCTGCTTCCTCTCCTACTCTGCCTTCCCCAAAACACACAGGAAACAGAAGCCCACCCATGCTCATATTATAAACACACGAAATATGCCAACAATAATAATAGAAAGTTTGTGAAATTGGCAAACATAGGAGAAAAAGCAATGTTTTAACAACTGCTAACTTCAATAATCATTATTCACTCTGATATTGCTTTCCTTTCTATGAATCTGTTTGTTAATATACAATGGATAAAAGATCTATAGCTTTGGCATTTTTCAAAATAAACTATTACCCCCTCCAAAGTAATTTCTCCAATTCTGCATTGAAATGTGAAAGTATTCCAGAATTTGCCATGAAAGAAGAGGGGCAGAAATATGTTATTTTATAGTTCATAAAAATTAAATATTCAAAATTGGAAATGGAATGAAATTCAATCAATCTCGAATGAATAACATATCCACATCATTCAACTGAATCTATTCATTTCATCCATTTAATACAAAAAAAGACATTTCATAACAGGGCCAAGAGAAAAAAAAACAAATGCATCTAAATTTGTTGAGATATTCATTTCTCCTCATTTGGTGTTTGATTTTAGTGTCAAGGTCAAAATGTAATATATGACAGCAGATAGATGACTTTCATCATATTGCTAGCATATCATTTAATCAAAAAACTAATCTTCAAAAATGAAAATAATTGTAGTAATAATAGTATTTTTATTTATGTTGGCGTTTTTAGACTGACAAAGCAATTTTTATATATTATCTCATTTTTATCTTCACAATAATCCTAGGAAATACATACTATTCTTATCCTCATTTTTAAAATAAGGAAACTAAGACAAACAAAGGTTAAATGATTTTTGCCCAGTGTCACACCGCTAATAAGCATTTGAGTGGGATTTGAATTTGGGTCTTCTCTAGAGCCAATACCCTTTTCACTATGCCACTTGCCTCCAACCACTAACAATAATAATTATATTTTAATAGTTCTAGTTTTAAGTTAATGTTAAGAAGTATCAAATATTATAGTATAATTTCCACAATTATGTACCTGCCCAATTCATAGATATCCTAGCTTCACATTTTTGAGGCTATAAAATGATGATTTTTTAAAAACTCTTATCTTCTGTCTTAAAATCAATACTGTGTCTTGGTTCCAACGCAGAAGAGCAGTAAGGGCTAGGCAATGGGGGTTCAGTGACTTGCCCAGGGTCACAGCTAGGAAATGTCTAAAGCCAGATTTGAACCTAGGACCTCCCATCTCTAGGCCTGGCTCTCAATCCACTGAGTCACCCAGTTGCCTTCATGATCTCATTTAACAAGCACTGATAAATGAGGTTAAATTATAAGAGAAAGGTACAATGGATAAAGTGCTAGACTTGGAGTCCTGAAGACCTTAGTTTAAATGTAGCCTCAGACATTTACTAGCTGTGTGACCCTGGACAAGCCATTTAACCTCTATTTGCCTCCATTTCCTCATCTGTAAAATGAAGATAATCATTCAAAGATTGTTGTGAAAATCAAATAAAATATTTTGTAAAATGCTTATTAGCACAGTGCCTAGCAAATAGTAGGCATGACAGAAATGCTATAGTTACTACTACTACCAGGATCACCACCACTACTACTGCTGCTGCTGCTGCTGCTGCTGCTGCTGCTGCTGCTGCTGCTTATCCCACTACTCCTATCAGGTTATGCTAAGGAAGAACTTTCCAAAGGCCAATCAGCTTTGGAATAAAGAGTCTTTGCTAAAGATCTTCAAAAGCAGAATATGCACTTTTTAAAAACAGGTTGATGATTGTGTGCAATCCTATACCCAGAAAGAACAAAATTATAAAATGTAGAATTTTTCATAACTATTCTCTAAGGAATTCATGACTAACTAATTTATTAAGCATTTATTATGTACAATGCATTGTGCTAAGAACTAAGGATCACAAATGCTCTCAAGGACCTCTCATTCTAATAGAGAAAAAGCATGTATGGAAATTTTATCAATTAGATGGAAAAATCCCATGGTCCTTAGGCTAAGCTAATGGCAAAACACATGTTAATGCCTTTTCCTTAATGTCATTTCCACTGGAAAAAAAATCAAATCAGTGTCTAATGTTGAGTCATTTGACTGTGCCTAGGATTTCAGAAGCAAGAAGTTTCTTGTCTGGGTCTTCAGTCGCCATGACTGTCTGAGGGCACTGAGCTGGAACATGTCTATTCCCAAGGCTCTTGGGTTCAAGGTCCCTGTTATTAGTATCTGTGATGGCGTTTTGACATATGCATAGGACACACTGCTTCTTGTCTCTCTCTAAGGATGCCATGTTGCTTCAGTTAGGCTGTCTCACCTATCCTGTGTGTGTGTGGCACTACTGTGAAGACTGGACCAGAAGCAGGATAAGGGGTGTAGGAGATGCTGTCCCTCCCAGGTCTCCTGTTCCTACACACAACACCTGAAGATAATTCATAAGACCCCATGTAACCCACGTGAAAAGAGATGAAAGACCAAACAGAAGAAAGACTCAGGACCCCAGCCACTACAATCTTCCCACCATTGAGAAGATTGGGAAAACCAAAAGGAAACTATCAGGCATTTCCAACAGCTCTTGGCTCGTGCAGGAAGAAACTTAATGACTTATTTTTCTTACTTTAACCACTATTCCCAGGATGTTCCTTTATATAAGAACTTCAATTGCAGAATTGTGTAAGGACAAAAACAATAACAACTCTGAGGCCCTGTAAAGCCAGTCAAATTCTGTGTGTGCCAGAGTTACACTTGAATAATATGGCCCACATTTTGTTTTCTCAGCTGCAGTCTCCCGTAATGGAGTAATTCAGCTTACGGTATGTGAGTAATCCCAGTGTCTTGCCGATAGAATCACATTAGCTTCTGCTCTCACTGAGGGACAATGACCAAGATGGCTTTGCACCGTTTAAATTGAAGCATTCGGTAAAGCTTTAAAAACATCTTTGTTGGTTGAAACATGTTCCCTCCACTTTAACCATCTGCAACAGAAGCCTTTCCAGAGACAGAAGCAATGGAGAGAATATGTCAACGAGTCAGAACACCTATATACATTACAGTGGGTCTGCATTTATCATTTGGCATACGAAGAATAACATGAAAATGAGAAAGCATTAAATGTAATGAAAATAACATGAATATCTGAAGCTATTGGCAGGAGCACTTCTATAGAGATTTCTTTTGATTCAAAGGGAATGAAATGAATGTTACAGTTAATGCACAAAAATGGGATGATGTCCAACCTTAGCCTGAGAGGCTATCTAGTAGCCAATGTAAAATGTAAAGGAAAGTACCAGAAAAGCTTCCCTTGGTGCGTGAAGGTCCCTTCAATTTTACAACTGTATTTTTTTTCATAATTAACAGCATAAGGTAAACTGTTCATAGCTCAAGGAATGACTAATTCTAATGTTTTTGTTTATGTTGAACATCAGATAGCTTCCAAAGCTTTGTCTGTTATTGAATATTAGCTCAAAAATGCAGACATCCAGAATTTGACTCTGATTATCCATCTCAAAATAATAGAGGTGATGCTGCAAATACCATGAAACCACTTTGGTCCTCATCCCTAAATGGAGAATTGGCTTTATACTGGAAGCACTGCACACTATAAATAAGATCATTCATTAATGGTGATTTGCTATTTTATAGTGCAAAGTTTTTCACAGGATCACAAATTTAAGGGTTAGAAGAATTTTGTTATTGTTTAGTTATTTCAGTCTTGTCTTTTGTTTTTTTCTTCTTGACCCCATTTGGGGTTTCTTGGCAAAGATACTGGAGTGATTTGCCATTTTCTTGTTCATTTTACAGATAAGGAACCTGAGGCAAACATGGTTAAGTGGCTTACCCAGGGACACATAGTTGGTAAGTTTCTGAGATCAAATTTAAACTTGGGTCTTCCTGACTCCAGGCCCAATGCTCTATCCAATGTGCTATCTAGCAACTCTGGAAAGAACTTTGGAGATAATCTTAGTTTGACCTTACTTTAGGGACAAAGAAAGTGCAGTCCAGAAAGTTAAAGTGACTCATCCTGTGTCACACACATAATAAGTAGCACGATCAGAACTTGAAAACCAGTCTTTTGATTCCAAATCCATTGTTCTTTCCACTTCACTGACAACTCCTCATCAATTCACCCTTTCATGAATTGCTAAAACCCTCTTCAACCATAAAAAAAGAAAGATATGATGTGCAAAGTGACTGGTACAAGAAGAAACTCTCACAAGTCCTCAAAAGACACTCTAGGCCATGTGGAAGACTTGGAGTTCCTACAGTTTTTAATCCCATCCATTTCTTCACTTTCCATTTCCTCTTTCCTCTGCTCTGATCTCATGCCATATCTAACATACTGAATAAATGCATCTCTATCGTACTAGAAGTGAAAGGTCATAGAGAGAAAAAGTCTAAAATTCAGAAGTCATCCAGTCCCACTTGTCCAATCCCCCATGATTTAGAGGCAAGAAAACCAAGTCCCAGAAAGTTTAAATAATCAGACCAAGGTCACACAGGTCATAAGTAACCGAACTAAGATTTGGACCCAGATCCTCTGACTCTAACTCCGGCATTCTTTTCACTATTCTATACTCCCTCTGGTCATCTTTTGAGGGACTTAGTCTTCCTTTAAAAATCATTTCCAGAAATGGACTGGCTTAGCTTGCATTGCCTTATCTTGTAAGGCCTTGGCTTAAGACACATACCACATTTTGAAGCCAAGGACAATAGAAGCAGTCTCTAGCAATATGGTGTAGTGATGGGAAGAGTGTTGAATCTGGAGTCAAAGGAGTCAGGTTTAAATCTTGGCTCTGCTACTAACTATTTGTGTGGTCTTAAAAGAATAAATTGGGGTTAGGGGTGCCTCATTTTCCTCATTAATAAAATGAGGGGATAGGAAGAAAGGTAGTAGGCTATGGCTATAGAATGTTGCATTCTCAACTGCGCTGTGTTAACTGGATTTTGCTTTATTTATAAGAGTGAGTTCTGTAGTAGGAAGTAACTAAAAAAAGAAAAATCTTCAATAAAATATTTGCAATGAAAATGAGGGCATGACTCTAGAAATGATTTCAAGATGCTTTCTAGCTTTAAATTCAATGATAATATAGCTTGTATCCTTGTAAGAAAAAAATAATTTTAACATTACAAATTTTTGATTGAGGTCAGTTCTCTCTAACAATGACATTTTATCATAAGAAAGGAAACTAGCCACTTTCTCATATATGCCTATCTAATAACTTCCTAGGCTACTCCTTCCCAGATGCCTATGCAATGTCTAATGCATTCTTTTCCTCAAAGTACTATCCATCCTTTAAAGTTCAGTTCAAGTACCATTTCCATCAAAAAATTTTAGCTAAATTCATAATGATATTCACTATCAAGATCCTTTTTATTTCAATGAAACAATGTAATCACACCAAGTTAAAAAAAAAAACTTTAGATATTTCACAATAGAGAACATCACCATATTTCTTCCTGGTTAGAGAGTCTGCACTTTATATGTTTCAACTTAGTAGATAATATAAATTTACAAACCACTTTACTCATGACCACCCTATGAAATAGGTATTGTAATTATTTTTACGTGCTTTTACCCATGGTGACATTGCTAGTTAAGTGTCTGAGGTAGAATTTGAACCCAGATCTCAATGACTCCAAATTCCTTATTGGATCTCCCTATGTGAAATGTAGACAAAATAGCCAATATGTGTTAGTAGAGAATTAGGTAACTCTATGTGTGGACTGTTGCATACTCCATCAGATTCAGTTACTGTCAGTTGGTTTTGCTTAACTGTTTTTCTTTGTTATAAGGAAAGATTCTGTTTTCTTGTTCAGGATTTTTCAGTTGTGCCCAACCTTCCATGTCCCCATTTGGGATTTTATTAACAAAGATACTAGAGTGGTTTGCCATGTCCTTCTTGAGCTCATTTTACAGGTAAGGAAATTGAGGCAAATTGGGTTAAGTGACTTTCCCAGGGTCACATATCTAATAAGTGTCTGAGGCCAGATTTGAATTCATGAAGATAAGTCTTTCTGATTCTGAGCCTAGTGTTCTATCCATTGAACCACCAAAGATTCCATAAGAGCTGCTTTTGGGAAATAATCATAATTTAAGAATTATTTTAAAAATCAGTAGAACTTCAAAAAATTAAAAAGAAATAATATATTCTATTCAGTTACCTTTAATTTTTTCAAGGGTATCAGAATAGTGGAGAAGGAATATTAATCACCTTCCTAAAATTTCATACTAGGTGCAGGGGTTTTTAGCTAACAAAGTTAATGCTTCAGTTTTATAAACAGGCTGTATCCAGAAGACCAGACTCTAGTTAAGGCTACAATTTTGGATAAAAGTGAACATAGATGAATTTTAGGACAAAGGATCTTATTACAAAGATTATACCTTAAGGTGCCTTGCTTTTAGCTCATTTCAAAATCAAAAAGAGCAAGTAATGCCCTGGATCAAGAAATGTACCAGAGAAAATGAAATTACTGAATTGGTATCATTCCATTTTTAGAAGGTGGCAAGAAGTTTTCCCTTACAGCATGAGTTACATTTTACCCTTGCTTCTTTCCTAGTAACCAGCATCTTGATTACTGTTACATTCCAAGAATTTTAGTAGCATCTCATTATGAAACCACAGTTCCATTGAAATTCAAGAGGAATCCATTGCCTTAGGTATCCTGAAGATTCTTTTCTGCCTGGCAAATCTTACATATTGGGTTATGATGACAATTCCACTTCAGGGCTATTCACTGTCAGCAGCTCACCATCAGTCACACACCACTGAGCTGAGGAAATGAATCTTCAAAGGGAAAGAGTAATGACATGGAGGAGATAATGGGACTCAGACAGGGTTGTGTGAGAGTATAACATCCTAAATTTATAAAGAGAGAGAGAGAGAG
>NW_025366392.1:0-7507 GCF_016433145.1 Gracilinanus agilis | reverse complement strand
GGAACTGATGCAGAGCGAAAGGAGCAGAGCCAGAAGAACTCTATACACAGAGACTGATATACTGTGGTAAAATTGAATGTAATGGACCTCTGTACCAGCAGCAATACAATGATCCAGGACAATTCTGAGGGATTTATGGTAAAGAAAGCTACCCACATTCAGAGGAAGGACTGCAGGAGAGGAAACATATAAGAAAAACAACTGCTTCAACGCATGGGTCGGGGTGGACATGATTGAGGGTATGGACTCGAAACTACCACACCAATGCAACTACCAACAATTTGGAAATTGGTCTTGATCAAGGACACATGACAAAACCAGTGGAAATGCGCATCGGCCATGGGTGGGGGGGCGGTTGAAGCGGAAAGGTGGAGCATGTATCATGTAACCATGTCAAAAATGAATATTAATAAATGTTAAAAAAATATATAAAAAAATATAAAGTGCCTAGATTAACAGCAGAAGAAATAGAATACTTAAATAATTCAATATCAGAAAAAGAAATTAAACAAGCCATCAAAGAACTCCCTAAGAAAAGTTGCCAGGGCCTGATGGATTCACAAGTGAATTCTATCAAACATTCAATGAACAATTAATCCAAATACTATACAAATTATTTGATATAATAAGCAAAGAAGGAGTCTTACCAAATTCCTTTTATGACACAAATATGGTACTGATTCCAAATCCAGGGAGATCAAAAACAGAGAAAGAAAATTACAGAACAATCTCCTTAATGAACATAGATGCAAAAATATTAAATAGAATACTAGCCAAAAGACTCCAGCAAGTGATCAAAAGGCTTATCCATCATGATCAGGCATGACTTATACCAGGAATGCAAGGATGGTTCAACATTAGGAAAACCATCCACATAATTGACCATATCAAAAAGCAAACCAACAAAAACCACATGATTATCTCAATGGATGCTGAGAAAGCCTTTGACAAAATACAACACCCATTCCTACTGAAAACACTAGTAAGTATAAGAATAGAAGTTCCTTTCCTAAAAATAATAAACAGTATATAACTTAAACCATCAACAAGCATGATATGCTATGGGGATAAATTAGAAGCCTTTCCAATAAGATCAGGTGTGAAACAAGGATGCCCATTATCACCTCTATTATTCAACATTGTACTAGAAACACTAGCAGTAGCAATTAGAGAAGAAAAAGAAATTGAAGTTATCAAAATAGGCAATGAAGAGATTAAGCTATCACTCTTTGGAGATGATATGATGGTCTACTTAAAAAATCATAGAGAATCAACTTAAAAGCTAGTAGAAATAATCAGCAACTTTAGCAAATTTGCAGGATACAAAATAAATGCCCATAAATCATCAGCATTTCTATGTATTTTCAACACATCACAGCAGCAAGAGGTAGAAGGAGAAACACCATTTAAAATCACCCTAGACAATATAAAATCTTATAGGATTTTATAATCTTAGGAATCTATCTACCAAAGCAAACACAGGAATTATATGGACATAACTACAAAACACTTTCCAAACTATTAAAACTAGATCTAAACAACTGGAAAAACATTGAGTGCTCATGGGTAGGATTAGCTAACATAATAAAAATGACCATTCTACCCAAACTAATGTACTTTTTTAGTGCCATACCTATCAAACTACCAAAAACCTTTTTTACTGAATTAGAAAAAAACTATAACAAAGTTTATTTTGAAGAACAAATGATCAAGAATATCAAGGGAAATAATAAAAAAAAACATGAAGGAAGGTGGCTTAGCAGAACCAGATATTAAGCTATACTATAAAGCAGTAGTCATCAACACAATATGGTACTGGCTAAGAGATAAAAGGGAGGATCAGTGGAATAGACTTGAGGTAAGTGACATCAGCAAAACAGTGTATGATACATCCAAAGAGCCCAACTTTTGGGACAAAAATCCACTATTTGACAAAAACTGCTAGGAAATTTGGAAAACAATATGGGAGAGATTAGGATTATATCAACATCTCACCCCCTACACCAAGATAAATTCAGAATGGGTGAAAGACTTGAATATAAAGAAGGAAACTGTAAGTAAAATTAGGTGAACATAGAATAGTATTATTGTCAGATATCTGGGAAAGGAAAGATTTTAAAACCAAGTAAGAGTTTAAAAAATTACAAAATGTAAGATAAATAATTTTGATTATATTAAATTAAAATTTTTTGTACAAACAAAAACAATGCAACCAAAATCAGAAGGCAAACAACAAACTGGGAAAAAATATTTATAACTAAAAACTCTGACAGGGGTCTAATTACTCTAATATACAATGAGCTAAATCAATTTTATAAAATATCAAGCCATTCCCCAATTGATAAATGGTCAAGGGACATGAATAGGTAATTTTCAGATAAAAAAATCAAAAATATCAATAAACACATGAGCATTGTGTAAATGGAATTAGCTCAAGCCCATTAATAGTCAAAAATCTACTCAACCTAGGCGTGCTAATGATGTCACCCTAACCTCCCTTAGTGGGGAGGGGAGACGAGTTACCCACACGTGACAATAAGTAACAAATCAAGAATAAGGGACTGCCCTTTGGGCTGTCCAAATCAATATAGAAACTGCCATTTGTCCATTTGAATTATAGGTGGACCACAGGAAGTGATGAAAGACACTATCTCTTTAAGTAAGTTAGTGAACTTCCTGTGGGGGTAGTTGCAGTCTCGAACTGGGAGCAGAAGCATCTCCTGAGACCACAGAACGCTTACACTCTGTATTGTCAAGTGGGTAAGTTAGGCTGACTTCCTTGGCCTAGTTGGGCCATTTCTAAACTCTGCCTATCTGGCTGTTAGGCCTTGTGGATTGCAGCTTCATTTATTTAGCTTTTTAACCTTCTCTCTGTCTAGGCCTTTGGCCTGGACTAGCCTCTCCCTTTTCTCTTTATTCTTATACTTTTACCTTCCTGATTGTAAATAAACTTGCCTCAACCCGATGCTGACTTCGGTCTGATTTAATTACGGAATCAACTTGAATTGTTGATTCCTGGCGGCCACACATTTTAATATATATCTATAAATACCTAAATTTTCCTTCTTACAGAATGTGTTCTAAATCTCTAATAATTAGAGAAATGCAAATGAAAACAACTCTGAGGTACCACCTCACACCTAGCAGATTGGCTAAAATGATAGCAGGGGAGAGTAATGAATGTTGGAGGGGATGTGGCAAAATTTGGACGTTAATACACTGCTGGTGGAGTTGTGAACTGATCTAACCATTCTGGATGGCAATTTGGGATTATGCCCAAAGATCAATAAAAAGAATGTCTGCCATTTGATCCAGCCATACAATTGCTGGGTTTTTACCCCAAAGAGATCATTGATAAACAGACTTGTGCAAAAATATTTATAGCTGTACTTTTTGTGGTGGCAAAAACCTGGAAAGCAAGGGTATGCCCTTCGATTGGGGAATGGCTGAACAAATTGTGGTATATGCTAATGATGGAATACTATTGTCCTCAAAGGAATAATAAAGTGGAGGAATTCCATGTGAACTGCAAAGACCTCCAGGAATTGATGCAGAGTGAAAGGAGCAGAGCCAGGAGAACATTGTACACAGAGACTGACACACTGTGGTAAAATTGAATGTAATGGATGTCTCCCATCTGCATACCTGTCTGATATGTAATGTCTTGTTCTCCTTAAGTCTAAGCACCAGACTAGAGTAAAGTCCTGTTCCTTCCTGAGCACTGAACTGAAACCATGAATCTATTGATAGGTACTAGATCAAAGCTTCAAAAATGTATTTAAACTCCACTCTGACTATGTTGCTTTGGAACTCCTTTGCTGAGTTCCCCTAGTGCGCACTAGAAATAAAGACTTCCCTTTGCTTGGATTGCATTGTCTCCGTGTGCTCCTTGGGTGGCAATCCACTCGGACCCTAACACATCTATGTCAGGCTAGAAATGTATTACTAAAAGCAATGAGAGCTTGTTATGACAGGCCAGGTACTTCAACTAAATTTGAAGACTTAAAGCAGGGAGATAATGAGAAACTGTCGCAGTTTATGAATAGGCTTATTGAGCTGGGATGCAGATATCTGGACCTAGATCTTTCTAGAGAAAAAAATATTTTAGATACATAAGGACAGAATCTGTAAAATGCTGCTGCAGGGTGGTTAGGAAATATTTCATGACTAAATGTCCCAACTGGTCCACTATGGACATTGAAAAATTTTTTTAAAAGTGACAGTTTACATCTTTGACAGCCATGAAAAGGAAGATAGAGAGGATGCTGAATTAGTGGAAAGATTAATGAAGGATAAAAGTGAATTTGTGGAGAAATTATGGAAGGAAATACCTGAAATAATGGAACAAGTTAAATAAGCAACTGTAAAACAGGCAGAGGTCATAGTTCCTATAAAGGAATTTATGAAGGAACCACTAACATGTTATTTTTGTGGAAAGGAAGGCCATGTAGCTATGAATTGCAGAAAAAGGAATCGGGAAAATAGAAATAGATGCTTCAGGAAAACAATAATAATTCCTCTAACAGGATCAAAGATTGTAATAGGGTAAATTATAACACAGATCATAATGTGTTGTGCCAAGGAATCTGTTATCACTGTGAGGTACCACAAAGAAATGGTAAAAATGGCCAACAATCTGGCCAAAGAAATTTAGGTGAATGATGGTACTCAGGAGAGGAAGTGACCTCAAAGAGTCTGGAGGTGAATTTTAAGCCCTTTCAGACCCCACTGCCTTATTGATGTGAACTGTTTCAGTTTGTTTCCCTCACCATACTGGAGAAGTCTATGTAAAACAATCTCTAATACCGATCTAAACCCAGGAGACAAAGGGTATAAAATTTCCAGCAAATTATCCCAATAGCTATCAAAATTGGAGAAAAGGACTCTTGGATTCATTGTTCACGTGTAAAATGGGTACCATCTATTGACACTGAGTGACTGCATCCTTTCACTTATATTGATTCCTCTGGGGCTTGGTGACCCCTAGACAGTTCAAATTTGTATCTCTTCACCTTATTCTACCCTTCCACCAGAATGGTATGGTACTTGTGCTTTAACTTATGTTATTCCACTTGTATCAGTGCATGATCACTCTAAAATGGGTACCTTCTATTGATATTGAGCAACTGTATCCTGTCACATATATTGATTCCCCTGGGGCTTGGTCAACCCTAGACAGATCTAAATTTTGTATCTCTTCAGCTTATTCTGCCCTTCCACCAGGATGGTATGGTACTTGTGGTTTAACCTATGTTATTCCACCTGTTTCAGTGCATGATCACTACATAGGCCAGATAGACAAGTCCATGGCCAGAAATCTAGGTTCTTGGTGGCATTCTAGACCCAAGAGGCCAAAAGCAAATTCAGTAGCATCTTCATCAGTAGTACAGAGGTTTTTATCAGCTATCTTGCCAACTTTTCAAATAATGACAATAATATACTCTGTTAGAAATATCTCAGCTGAGGTTGAAAGATTGGTTCAAGACACAACTCAAGCCAAATCCCAAACTACTAAGTCCATTTCTTACCTACAGGAAGAGATTGACTCCTGAGCAAAACAATTCTAAAAAATTGACTGACCCCTGACATGCTCACAGCTACATCAAGAGGTGCATTTGCCTTTACTATTTAGTCTTCTTGTCTTATGTAAATATACCTGGAGAAATTGTGACAAATATCCATGAACTTCAAAGAATTTTAAATTACACACAGCAAGTGGCTATAGAGACTCATGTGAATCCTAATAATAACTGGAGGAACCTCTCATGGCTGCAGGAAACAAGTTTACATGGAGTTGTCATCAAATGTACTCTAATAATTTGGGGAAATTGTGGTACTTCTTAGAATCTGCATTACTTGTTGTACTACTGCTTATAACAATCTTTTACCTGGGGAAATAATTATGTACACTCACATTGGATCATGACCAAGTTAAAAAGGAAATTGCTTTTGAGTGAAAAAATTTGCGTTGTGCCTCTGTTTGGCTGACACATTCACATGGAATGTGAACTATGAATTCCTGATTTATTATTATTATTATTTTATATTTTCAATATGATACTTGATTTTTCCTTATTTTGTGTGTGCTTGAGTAAATGGAATCAGTATTAATATTTTTTCATTTTGAAGTATAAGTTTCTAATATTTATTAGTCCTAATATCAATGAATACCCAAAAGCTTTAGACTATGGAAACCTGCCTTTGTTTATTAAGTATTATGGGACTTTAACTAATAATTGTGTCTGACTTCAGAATAAGGGATCACAAAGGAGCCACTGAATAGCTCAAAGAAGCACAAGGTTGAGGAGACCAACAATATCTGTGGCATTGCACAGGATCTACATCAAGACAGAGGACTTGTTTTGAAGCTCAAGGAAGCAGGTGTTTGACAAATCCAAACACTGTACTTCCCCATGCCAGATTCCAAAGGTACTTTAGTTTTGCTTCCATTTTGGTTCTGTAAGGGGGAAAAAGGGGTTTTTGTTCAGTGATTATTAAAAAGAAATGATCAGCAGGGAATTGAATAAATATCAATTCCCCATGAGAAAACCTCAAGTCAAAAGGTTTTTTATGGTAGTTTATTTACAAATGAGGAGAGAGAAAGTAAAAAAAAATTAGAGAGAGGATAAGGTAAGATATTTAAACTAACACACTAAATAATTTGCTCCAATCCCTGGTTCAACTCAGGCAGATATATCTAGTCCTCAGTTGGAGAAGGCTTAGCCTTGAGCCATGGGCTGGAGGGCCAGAGGGTGAATGAATCAAAAGCTTCAATCACAAGGCCTCTATTGAAATGAGAGTTCCTTCAGAGAAATCCAGGAAAGATCACTCTTTACACTCACTATGTGTAGTTCCAAGGGAGATACTATGAGCAATTTCACCTAGTCCAAGGTCTTAGCCAGTGCTACTTCAGGTTCAAGATATGAACAAGAAGAGCTCCCTCAGGTATACGACATGAACAAGAAGAGAGCTACAGGAAGTTGTCACTCCCTTTTAAAAGGGCTTCTTTTTCATCACTTCCTGAGCCTTTATCCTAGTTTATGTGTCCAATCAACAACATAGGTTTTGATTTAGACTGCCCAGGAGGCAGTCAGTCAATTCTGATTCATTACCCATTCTTGTACACGTGGGTCACAGACTTCCCACTTGAGAATTAAATGGGGTTGTTTCCACCTTTGGTGATTAAATCTAAGAATGGACAGGGTAGATTTAATCTCATTATCACAGTTCCCCTATTCTTGAGATTGAAGGTAAAATCAGACAAGGGAATCCCATTTCCCCTTTACCTCAAAATCTAGTCCTTTTTCTTTTATAGTATGGCAATTTCTGTAGTCCTGGCTGCCAATGGGTAAGTGTAATATTGCTACAATTGTCCTGCAGGCTTATAGGACATACATTATTTTAATTGTGCCTTGCTGGTGATTCAAGGTTCTGTTATGATTTTCTTTTCTTTTTCTTTTTAGTCATAATTTTATACACATAAGTTTTATATATATATATATATGTA
>NW_025366391.1:0-6421 GCF_016433145.1 Gracilinanus agilis | reverse complement strand
TTGACTATGCCAGGTAATTGGAAAATGTTTAATAAAATAAAAACACAATTTAACATAGATAAATATGTGGTTTTCTAAGCATCCCTTTCTATTTGATTTTGAAAACACTGCTTAGATCACCTGGACTGAAAGAGAGTGAGGAGTTTAGGGAATATCACAGGGCACAGAATGCCCCCCAAAAAAGCAATTTAAAAAAATTTTTTAACATTTATTAATATTCATTTTTAACATGTTTACATGATTCATGCTCCTACTTTCCTCTTCACCCCCCCTTAACCCCCCACCCATGGCCGATGCACATTTCCACTGGTTTTAACATGTGTCATTGATCAAGACCTATTTCCAAATTGTTGTTAGTTGCATTGGTGTGGTAGTTTCGAGTCTACATCCCCAATCATGTCTGCCTCAACCCATGTGTTCAAGCAGTTGTTTTTCTTCTATGTTTCCTCTCCTGCAGTCCTTCCTCTGAATGTGGGTAGCATTCTTTACCATAAATCCCTCAGAATTGTCCTGTGTCATTGCATTGCTGCTGGTACAGAGGTCCATTACATTCTATTTTACCATAGTATATCAGTCTCTGTGTACAATGTTCTTCTGGATCTGTTCCTTTCACTCTGCAACAGTTCCTGGAGGTCTTTCCTGTTCACCTGGAATTCCTCCAGTTTATTATTCCTTTGCGCACAATAGTATTCCATCACCAGCTTATACCACAATTTGTTCAGCCATTCCCCAATAGAAGGACATACCCTCCTTTTCCCGTTTTTTGCCACCACAAAAAGCACAGCTATAAATATTTTCATACAAGTCTGTTTATCTATGATCTCTTTAGGGTACAAACCCAACAATGGTATGGATGGATCAAAGGGAAGTCATTCTTTTATAGCCCTTTGTGCATAGTTCCAAATTGCAATTCAGAATGGTTGGATCAGTTCAAACTCCACCAGCAATGCATTAATGTCCCAATTTTGCCACATCCCCTCCAGCATTCATTACTCTCCCCTTCTTTCATTTTAGCCAATCTGCTAGGTGTGAGGTGATACCTCAGAGTTGTTTTGATTTGCATTTCTCTAACTATTAGAGATTTAGAACACTTTCTCATGTGCTTATTGATACTTTTGATTTCTTTACCTGAAAACTGTCATTCATGTCTCTTGCCCATTTATCAATTGGGGAATTGCTTGATTTTTTTATACAATTGATTTAACTCCTTGTATATTTGTGTAATTAAACCCCTGTCAGAGTGTTTTGTTATAAAGATTTTTTCCCCAATTTGTTGTTTCCTTTCTGATTTTGGTTGCATTGTTTTGTTTGTACAAAAGCTTTTTAGTTTAATATAATCAAAACCATTTAAATTACTTTTTGTAATTTTCTCTAACTCTTGCTTGGTTTTAAAATCTTTCCTTTCCCAGAGATCTGACAAGTATACTATTCTGTGTTCACTTAACTTATTTATATTTTCCCTCTTTATATTCAAGTCATTCACCCATTCTGAATTTATCTTGGTGTAGGGTGTGAGATGTTGATCTAGACCTAATCTCTCCCATATTGTTTTCCAAATTTCCCAGCAGTTTTTGTCAAATAGTGGATTCATGTCCCAAAAGTTGGGCTCTTTGGGTTTATCATACACTGTCGTGCTGATGTCATTTACCCCAAGTCTATTCCACTGATCCTCCCTTCTGTCTCTTAGCCAGTACCATATTGTTTTGATGACTGCTGCTTTATAGTATAGTTTAATATCTGGTACTGCTAGGCCCCCTTCCTTCACTTTTTTTTCATTATTTCCCTTCATATTCTTGATCTTTTGTTACTCCAAATGAAATTTGTTATAGTTTTTCCTAATTCAGTAAAGAAGTTTTTTGGTAGTTTGATAGGTATGGTGCTAAATAGGTAAATTAATTTGGGTAGAATGGTCATTTTTATTATGTTAGCTTGTCCTACCCATGAGCAATCAATGTTTTTCCAATTGTTGAGATCCAGTTTTATTTGTTTGGAAAGTGTTTTGTAGTTGTTTTTGTATAATTCCTGTGTTTGTTTTGGTAGATAGATTCCTAAGTATTTTATATTGTCTAGAGTGATTTTAAATGGTGTTTCTCTTTCTACCTCTTGCTGCACTAATGTGTTGGATATATATTTATATAGAAATGCTGAGGATTTATGTGCATTTATTTTGTATCCTGCAACTTTGCTAAAGTTGTTGATTATTTCTACAAGCTTCTTAGTTGATTCTCTAGGATTTTTTAAGTAAACCATCATATCTTCTGCAAAGCGTGATAGCTTAGTCTCCTCAATTGCCTATTTTGATACCTTCAATTTCTTTTTCTTCTCTAATTGCTACTGTTAGTGTTTCTAGTACAGTGGTAAATAATAGAGGTGATAATGGGCATCCTTGTTCACTCCTGATCTTATTGGGAAGGCTTCTAATTTATCCCCATTGCATATGATGCTTGTTCATGGTTTTAGGTATATACTGTTTATTATTTTTAGGAAATGACCTTCTATTCCTATACTTTCCAGGGTTTTCAATAAGAATGGGTGCTGTATTTTGTCAAAGGCTTTTTCAGCATCTATTGAGATAATCATGTGATTTTTGTTTGTTAGTTTGTTGATATGGTCATTTATGTGGATGGTTTTCCTAATATTGAACCATCCTTGCATTCCTGGTATAAATCCTACCTAATCATGGTGGATAATCCTCTTGATCACTTGCTTGAGTCTCTTTGCTAGTATTCTATTTAAGATTTTTGCATCTATGTTCATTAGGGAAATTGGTCTGTGGTTTTCTTTTTCTGTTTTTGATCTATCTGGCTTTGGAATCAATACCATATTTGTGTCATAAAAGGAATTTGGTAGGATTCCTTCTTTACTTATTATATCAAATAATTTGTATAGTATTGGGATTAGTTGCTCTTTGAATGTTTGATAGAATTCACTTGTGAAACAATCAGGCCTTGGCGATTTTTTCTTAGGGAGTTCTTTGATGGCTTGTTCAATTTCTTTTTCTGATATGGGATAATTTAGGTATTCTATTTTTTCTGCTGTTAATCTAGGCAATTTATATTTTTGTAAATATTCATCCATATCACCTAGATTGCTATATTTATCGCCATATAATTGGGCAAAATAGTTTGTTTTTTTTAAAACCTTTACCTTCCATCTTGGAGTCAATACTGCATATTGCCTCCAAGGCAGAAGAGTGGTAAGGGTAGGCAATGGGGGTCAAGTGACTTGCCCAGGGTCACACAGCTCAGAAGTGGCTGAGGCCAGATTTGAACCTAGGACCTCCCGTCTCTAGGCCTGATTCTCATTGCACTGAGCTACGCAGCTGCCCCCGGCAAAATAGTTTTTAATGATTGCCTTAATTTCCTCTTCATTAGAAGTAAGGTCTCCCTTTTCATCTTTGATACTGTCAATTTGGTTTTCTTCTTTCCTTTTTTTTTATTAGATTTACCAGTACTTTGTCTATTTTATCTGTTTTTTCAAAATACCAGCTTCTAATCTTATTTGTTAATTCAATAGTTCTTTTACTTTCAATTTTATTAATTTCTCCCTTGATTTTTAGTATTTCTAATTTAGTTTTCATCTGCGGATTTTTAATTTGCTCGCTTTCTAGTTTTTTAAGTTGCATGCCCAATTCATTAGTCTCTGCCCTCCCTAATTTGTTAATATATGCACTCAAGGATATAAATTTCCCCCTGAGTACTGCCTTAGCTGCATCCCACAGAGTTTGGCAGGATGTCTCATCATTGTCATTCTCTTCAATGAAATTATTGATTGTTTCTATGACTTCTTCTTTGACTATCTGGTTTTGGAGAATCATATTATTTAATTTCCAATTACTTTTTGATTTACCTGTCCAGGTGCCCTTACTAATTATTATTTTTATTGCATTATGTAAAAGTGAAATTTGGGAGATGCCATCTAAAAGTATATATATTTTCTATGGACACGTGGAAATTATCAAACTACATTTCCCGTGATCCAACAGGTTTCAGTTTCCTGTTCTTTGGGCGTGGGGACTCCTATGTCACCAAGCAGAGTTCAGTTTAAATCTCCTGGGTAGGAGGGAGTTGCTCTCTTGGCTAGCAGACTCTAGAAGAGACAGGAGCCTTTATTATTTTTCACCTTAATAATTTTGGCAACCTTACGAAGTTTGGAAATCGAATTCTCAATTTTCCAGATAGCCTTTCAGAAATGATAGCCATGCCTCCTTTTTGGCCGTCTTGCTCAGCTTTTTTGAGCACTTTTTTAAAAAAGGAAAGTGGCTTTCCTCACCATGCTTTTGCTAAAAGCAACAGCACGTTTTTCCCTCAGGTGGGACTTAGCCAGCCAGTCCAGCCCAAACCACCTTGGGAGGTCAGGCCAGCTGATTCTGGCTTTTGGCTTTAAAACCAAAAATGCTGGAGCCCAGCCAGTGTGTCTCTGCTGCTGATCTCCTGACTCCTGACCTGATCTCCATTCCTGCCGTGCCGCAAGCCTGCAAGCGTCCCAGACCACTTCTCCAATCCTGCCGCTGGTGCTGCTAGTCCTGCTTGTCCCAGAACCCTGAGCCCCAACATCGATGACCCCCGGCTGCTGCCTTTGCCAAGATCTCGATCTTCAGAGACTGCTTCAGCTCTGCTGATAAAGAACTTGGGAAGTATATTCCCCTTTCTCCCTATTTCTAGCCTTCCAGGTGTTTCTCTAAAGACCTAATTTAGGCAACCCCCACCCCCACAAGCTCTACACGTGGGTATTTTCTACAAAACTGACTTAAGTTTTTCTCTAGCCCTGAGCCCATGACCCGACACCACGTGGACCTAGAGTTTACTCTTAATTGGGCCGCATGGCCAATTCACCCCCATACTTGCTCAGAACTTTGAACTGAGAGCAAAGACTGATTATAAAAAAAAACCCTTAAACTCAGCAGAACTCAATCTTTTAAACCTCGGAACTGAATGAGTTTTATTTCTGTTTTAAAGAGACTTTTTCTTACTGTATTTTGCTAATTAGTTTTGTAAATTAATCTTGCTTATTTCGTTGATTTTCCTGTTGCACTGAATCATTTTAAGTTAATGAAGTTTGTGGCTGCTAGATTAATTCTGTTTATGATTTTATTGTAACTCCCAAATAATGAGAAAAATCTATTAGAACTGTGTAAGAGGGAAAATTTATGTATTTATAGATATATATTAAAATATGTGGCCACCAGGAATCAACAATTTAGGTTGATTCCGTAATCAAATCAGACCCAAGTCAGCATCGGGTTGAAGAGTTTATTTACAATCAGTAGGTAAAAGTAGGAATAAAGAGAAAAGGAGAGCCTAGTCCAGGCCAAAGCCTGGACGGAGGGAGAAGGTTAAAAGGCTAAATAAATGAAGCTGTAAGCCACAAGGCCCAACAGCCAGATAGGCAGAGGTTAGAATTGGCCCAGCTAGGCCAAGGAAGTCAGCCTAACTTACCCACGTGACAATATTGAGTGTAATCTGTCTATGGTCTCAGGAGATGCTTCTTCTTCCAGTTCGAGACGGCAACTGCCCCCACAGGAAGTTCACTAACTTACTTAAAGAGATAGTGTCTTTCATCACTTCCTGTGGTCCACCTCTAATTCAAATGGACAAATGGCAGTTTCTACATTGATTTGGACTGCCCAAAGGGAAGTCCCTTATTCTTAATTTGTTACTTATTGTCACGTGTGGGTAACTCGTCTCCCCTCCCCACTAAGGGAGCTGAGAGTGACATCATTAGCACGCCTGGGTTGAGTAGATTTTTGACTATTAATGGGATCGAGCTAATTCTATTTACACAACTGGTAAGAGGTTTTGACCAGCTTGTTACTCTAATACTCACATTATATTTCCTACACATTTTTAATGTTGTAACTTGCCTTATGTATACTGGCTTTATAGAGCACATGTTCTTTAAAATTTATTCTGTCTTGGTAATTGCAGAGAACCTTGAAAGTTTCCATGCTTTGAGAATTACCTTGTAATTTTACAAGAGGTCTTACTTTAAATCCTTAAGAATTGTTGTCTTAAAGGATAGGCTTTTATATATTTTATTATAAGATAAATTATTGCCTTAAATGGGTAGAAGCATTTCGTACCCAGGATTTTTTAAAACAGGAAGCCAAGGAGCTCCTGTATATTCTTATCTGAGGATAATTTAGAACAGAAGGTTTCTTTTTTAAATATCAGATTTTGCTATGGAAGTAATAACAGAATTTGTTGAGAAACTCTTAGCCAAGATTTAAAAGTTGTAACAAGTATATGATTTTAAACATCATTCTTTATTGTTTTAAAATGTGCTATTGGAAATGATGGTACTCTATTTGAATGTGCACTGTGAATCTGCTATTTGTAAGATCCATTTACACTCACAGAATGAAAACCTCATTTTTGGGTAACATAACCCTTCTAGTTCTAAGCTATATATATATATATAT
>NW_025366390.1:0-2335 GCF_016433145.1 Gracilinanus agilis | reverse complement strand
AGAGAGAGGGAGAGAGAGAGAGAAAGAGAGAGAGAGAGAGAGAGAGAGAGAGAGAGAGAGTAGTATTATGGTTAGTGAATTTTACTGGCTACTTTTCCATATCAAGATGATGGTTGACATCAAAGGACCTGGGAATTCAAAGAGATTACCTTACTTAATTGGGTCAGAAAATCATAGTAACTAATTTGAAACACGGCAGTTGTTTATAATCAATCAACAAGCAAACCTACAATGTTGTATTGTGCTAGGATCTGGAAATGCAAAGAGAGAAATAAAACAGTTCTTCTTTAAAGTCCTTGATCTTAAAGAGCTTATATTCTATTTATAAGTACATACAAAATATATATACCTAATAAACGCAAGGTAATTTTGAGGGGGAATGAAGTAGTAGCTTGGCAGTGGGACCAGGAAAGGCTTTGTGTAGAAGGTGGTTGTTGAGCTAAGCTTTGAAGTAAATAAGGGATTGTAAAGAATTAGTATATTCCAGTCATGGAATATTCCAGTGCATAGACCTAGAGATGTTAGACAGAATATCCTGTGTGAGGAACAGCAAGAATGCCCGTTTGGTTATTGTTGTAAAGGTGAGTAAAGTACAAAAAGGCTAGAAAGTTGGATTGGACTCAGGTTGTGATAGCCTGAAGTGCTGCATAGAATAATTTGTATTTGATCTTAGAGATAATAGGGAGCCACTGGAATTTTTTCTGTAGCTGACTGATATGTTCAGACCCATGATTTAGGAAATTTTGCTGGTCTTGTGAATATTAGATTGGAGAGGGAAATAACTTAGTAAATGCCTTTGTTAAAAAATAATTAAGTCTACTGCCTGATTGTTAATAATAAGTACAACAGTGGGGGCTAATGATCAGTGTTAGAAGCACAGCCTCTGAGTCTTCATGGATGGAAACTGACCTGCCAAAGTTTCCATATGGTTGGATTGGAAGCAGTAAAAAATATCTGTGCATTATTCCAAGACTAAAATAAGGCAGGAGTTATCTATAGATGGTTCAAGGATTGGTCCCTCATTGGCTACTCCACCGTTATACATTGCACCCCCAGTGTTTAGCACAGTACCTGATCTGTAGTAAATGCTTCATAAACGCTTGCTGATTGATCTATTGATGGAGGAAGCCCTTAAATCAGGAAACAATAGGAGAGTAATGAATAAAAGGATGAGACATCCCTGTTGTCTTTAGCCAGACAGTCTAGAAAAGGAAAAAAAAAAGGGATCTGTTGAAGAAAATTGGATGGAAGGAAAGTGAAGAAGGAATGGGAAAACGCTTGCTGCCTGTCATTGGGGCTCAGTCGAAACTTTAGCCCTGTCCTGTCCCTGTTTTCTCTGGCTCCCATGACATCTGTCCTCATGCACAAATCTTCCTGCCTGCTGTCACTAGTGAGTTGACAAGGCTCCTTTGTTGGCTTCCTGAGGGAGCGGATGAAAAACACATTGGGAATTCATCAAAACACCAGGGCTCTAACTGCTCCTGAATGAGATGGAATTAGAAAATGGCTTTAAATTGAAAACTTAATTTTCAATTAGTGTACATTCAGGCAGGAGTGGGAGGGATTAAAGGACCTGCTGCTTGTTTGGGTAATGCACTTTTTAAAGAGACATGCTTGCCGGCTATTAGTTTGCTTCCCCTGCTCTTCTCCCTCCCACCACTCTAAGTGTTTCTTGCCCTATAATTTAGCAACCACTCACTCTCAAGCCTGCTGGGTACTTGATTCCTTTGTTGGCTAAGAAGCCGATAGTGGTGGCAACAGCAGGAATCAGCTTTTAGTCTAGAGCCCTCATGACTGGTTTGTTGTTGTTATTCAGTCATTTCAGTCATGTTCAACTCCTTGTGACCCCCTCTGGGGAATTTTCTTGGAAAAGAAATGGTGTCATTTGCCATTTTCTTCTCCAGCTCATTTTACAGATGAGGAGACCAAGGCAAACAAGGTTCAGTGACTTGTCCAGCTAATAAGTGTCTGAGGTCAGGTTTGGACTTGGGATGTTGAGTCCTCCTGACTGCAGCCTCAGTGCTCTATCCACTGTTGCCACTTAGTTGTCCCCATGACTGGCTTGGGTATATGTCATTGGCACTTCATGCCCTGCGGAGATTCAGGTCAGGCACTCAGCCAATAGACATTTATTGAGCATCTACTAGGTACCAGATGAGCATGTCATTATAAAAGACACATGCCCTGTTGGTAGTTTTTGTTTTTAAAGCCTAACTTGGTTTTCCCCCCCTATAGTTTACTTGGTGGCAATATACTCAAAGAGTATATTTTTAGTCTATATTTTAGTCTCTCTCTCTCTCTCTCTCTCTCTCTCTCTCTCTCTCTCTCTCTCTCT
>NW_025366389.1:0-8124 GCF_016433145.1 Gracilinanus agilis | reverse complement strand
GAATATGGGGTGGTGGTAATAAAGGCAACAGGGTATTTGTTCCATGAACTTCAGCACATCTGTTTCAGATGTTTGGATTTCCTCAAAGCAAGACACCATAGGAATATTTTGAGTGTTCATGCTTTTTTTTCTTTTCAAAATATTTTCACCCATACTACATTTTAAACACACACGGTCACTGCGTTTACCTACTGTATTGTAGTTTATCAATGGGTAGGGAAGGCTTTCTAAAATTCAATCTCTTTTTCAATCTCCTCCCAGCTTTTTTACTCTTTTTTCCCCCATTTTTAACATTTATTAATATTCATTTTTAACCTGTTTACATACTTCATACCCCTACTTTCCCCTTCACCCCCCGCATTCCCCCCACCCATGGCCGACGCACATTTCCACTGGTTGTAACATGTGTCCTTGTTCAGGGCCTATTTCCACATTGTTGTTAGTTGCATTTGTGTGGTCGTTTCGGGTCTACATCCCCAATCATGTCCACCTCAACTCATGCATTCAAGCAATTGATTATCTTCTATGTTTCCTCTCCTATAGATCTTCCTCTGAATGTGGGCAGCGTTCTTTACCATAAATCCCTCATAGCTGTCTTGTGTCATTGCATTGCTGCTGGTACAGAAGTCCATTACATTCTATTTTACCACAGTATATCAGTCTCTGTGTACAATGTTCTTCTGGCTCTGCTCCTTTCACTCTGCATCACTTGCTGGAGGTCTCTCCAATTTGCATGGAATTCCTCCAGTTTATCATTCCTTTTAGCACAATAGTATTCCATCACCCGCATATACCACAATTTGTTCAGCCATTCCCCAATTGAAGGACATCCCCTCATTTTCCAGTTTGTTGCCACCACAAAAAGCACAGCTATGAATATTTTCGTACAAGTCTGTTTATCTATGATCTCTTTGGGGTACAAACCCAACAATGGTATGGCTGGATCAAAGGGCAGGCATTCTTTTATAGCCCTTTGAGCATGATTCCAAATTGCCAGCCAGAATGGTTGGATCAGTTCACAACTCCACCAGCAATGCATTAATGTCCCGATTTTGCCACATCCCCTCCAGCATTCATTACTCTCCCCTTCTTTCATTTTAGCCAATCTGCTAGGTGTGAGGTGATACCTCAGAGTTGTTTTGATTTGCATTTCTCTAATTATTAGAGATTTAGAACACTTTCTCATGTGCTTATTGATACTTTTAATTTCTTTACCTGAGAATTGCCTATTCATGTCTCTTGCCCATTTTTCAATTGGGGAATGGCTTGATTTTTTATACAATTGTTTTAACTCTTTGTATATTTGAGTAATTAGACCCCTGTCAGAGTTTTTTGTTATAAAGATTTTTTCCCAATTTGTTGTTTCCCTTCATATTTTGACTACATTGTTTTTGTTTGTACAAAAGCTTTTTAGCTTGATATAATCAAAACCATTTAATTTACATTTTGTAATTTTCTCTAACTCTTGCTTCGTTTTAAAACCTTTCCTTTCCCAGAGATCTGACAGGTATACTATTTTGTGTTCACTTAGCTTATTTATAGTTTCCCTCTTTATGTTCAGGTCATTCACTCATTCTGAATTTATCTTGGTGTATGGTGTGAGATGTTGATCTAAACCTAATCTTTCCCATATTGTTTTCCAGATTTCCCAGCAGTTTTTGTCAAATAGTGGATTCATGTCCCAAAAGTTGGGCTCTTTGGGTTTATCATACACTGTCTTGTTGACATCATTAACCCCAAGTCTATTCCACTGATCCTCCCTTCTATCTCTTAGCCAGTACCATATTGTTTTGGTGACTGCTGCTTTATAGTATAGTTTAATATCTGGTACTGCTAGGCCCCCTTCCTTTACATTTTTTTTCATTATTTCCCTTGATATTCTTGATCTTTTGTTATTCCAAATGAAATTTGTTATAGTTTTTCCTAATTCAGTAAAGAAGTTTTTTTGGTAATTTGATAGGTATGGCACTAAATAGGTAAATTAATTTGGGTAGAATGTTCATTTTTATTATGTTAGCTCGTCCTACCAATGAACAATTAATGGCTTTCCAATTGTTGAGTTTTTTACTCTTTTAATAGAAGCAAGGAGCTTCTGGTGATGGACTTGCCCTCCCAGTAAAGAGATATATATACCCTCTAAGAAACTTACAATCTTAGACAGTAGCTTGGTGCCTTTAGAGGTTTAGTAACTTGCCCAAGTAAGTGGGGGCAGAAGAAAAAAGCACTGAGATAGAATAACTTAATAACAACAATAATAATTATAATAGTTACATTTATAAAGCACCTACCATGTGTCACACATTGTGAGAAATAAGCTCTTTACAAATATTTTCTCATGCCTGCACAAAATAATGAAAAGTGAAACGAGTAGAACCAAGAGAACATTGTATGCAACAATAGCAATATTCTTTAAAGAGTAACTGTGAATGCCTACCTTCAGAGAAAAGAACTAATAAATAGAAGTATGCACTGCATAGTTTTACATACACACACGTTGTTGAACTCTTGTGGTCCCTTAAGACTCGGCTGAAGCTCAGGTAGAACCCTATATGAAGACTTTTCTGATGTCCCCAGCCAATGATGCTCTTCTTCCCCGACTCCTAATTAAATCTCTCTCTTCTCTCCTTTCCTTCCTCTCCCTCCCTTCTTCCTTCTCTCTCTGTTTTTTCACTCTGATTCCTCTCTCCCTCTGTTGCTGTCTGTCTCTCTGTCTTTCTCTCTCTCCTTCTCCTTCTCCTTGCTTTCTGTCTCCCTTTTTTCTCCCTTCCTTCCTCCCTCCTTCCCTTTCTCTTTCCCCTTCTCTCTTCCTCTCTTTCCCTCTTTCCTGCTTTCTCTGTCTCTTTCTCCCCCCCCCCCCCACTTTCCCCCATACTGACAAATGTTAAACAATTCTCTAGGGGGAAAAAGTGTGCACAACACTTTTAAGTTTAATCTGTTTTATTAACATTTCCCCCATCACTTTCTTAAGTCCACAATCAACAAAATAATAGATCTAGTCCTGACTTGTGGTGTTTGCAGATTTCCAATGTATAAATGCTCACCCTGAAAATTTAACAACTAACCCTCACAAGCTAGTTTGTATATAGGGGTACACATGTATATGCACATGTATGTCTAAACACACATATATGTTTTTTGTGTTTACTTATCTGTGTATTTGCTGTTTCTCCCAGCAGAATGTAAGTTCATTGAAGGTAAGGATGAGTCTTTTTGTGTTTGTATTTCCTGGAACTTTAATACAGTGCCTGATGCATAAATGTTCCTTGACTTTAACTAAATTACCTATGTATTCCAATTTCACACACATAAATCACATAGGCAAACTAAATCCCTTGGGTGGCAAAATCCAAAGAGACCCGTGGCCACAAAGCATTATAAAAATGACAATCCATCATCCTTTGTAAGTAACACTTTAAAAAAGCAACCTTTAGGAGTATGCTTGGGAGGTAAATATTTAGCAAGAATTAATCCAGATTCAGTCGACGGGCACATCTTGCCCACATCAGTGGCCTGTCTGGACTGGAAGAGGAGAGAATGCCCACAACATTTACATGAACTTGTGGCATCTACTATCTTTCAATAGGTAAGGAAGGAGCTCTTCACTGTCCTTTACTTTATTGCCACAGAAAACTACCTTGTGCAAAATCCTATCCTGGAGATCAATGGAGCATGTAACTACAGAAACTCAAAATTAACACAACACTAACAGGAACTCAGGAGGGATATAATCATTAAGATTGTACCACAGTGCCCCCTGGCAAATATAATAAACCTTCATCGCACTTGCTGTGTTCCCCTTCTCTCACTTTAAGACATGATTCCACTATCAAAAGGTTAAAAGAATACATTCTGTCCCAACAGTCTTTGTGCAAGCAGTTTTAAACTAGGAAAGCTTAATGATATTATAAAATCAGATATTATACAGGGGCTTAAAACTGAATTACGAATTTTTGGGCACTCTGTGTAAAATCTTACCTGTGGCATACCTTTCATATTCTCCCTTTTTTCCCCATTCCCTCCACCAATTTCCTTAGGAAAAGGTCAAGAAAAGAGTTACTCTCTTTCTCTCTTTCTTTAGGCCCATCTTCATGGGTCCCCATTCCTTGCATTTCCTGACCCAAGGGGGCATACGATTATTTATTGGCCTGTAATAAGGAGGTCAACAAGCAGTTAACGTTAAGCCTCAGTTTGGAGACTTTGTTTCAGAAATGAGCAAAATATTAAAAATATGACTTTGTGGTTTGCCCATAGTACTTAGGGAGAGAAAGACTGCTCCTTACATGGGTCAGATATTTCTGCGTCCAGATTCTCCTGAGAGGTCTGGTTTTAAGTTAAGCAGTTTGGAAGCTGTGTTCGTGCTGGCTACACTTGAGGCTAGCTGGATCCTGTCTGGTGGCCTGGCTGAATGCTAGATTCTTTCCCATCCATCTCTACGTCCTTGTTCCCACCAAGCCCTTGTCTTGGAATGCTTTTCCCTGCCTGTCATCTCCATCGCTGAAATCCTATCCATCCCTTCAGGGCCAGAATAAATGCCACTGACTTTATGGAGCCTTCTGTAGCTGGAGGTGATTACTGCTTCATATAAATTTGTAAAACTCAGAGCACTATGATAATAATGGGCTGACATTTATAGAAAACTCTAAAGTTTGAAAAAATACTCTATGCATATTATCTCATTGGAACCCAAGAACCCTGTGAAATGTATACTATGGCAGTCATTCCCATTTTATAGATGAAGAAATTGAGGCGCCAGGAGGTTAAATGATCTCCAGTGGTCACACATTTACTAAGTTTTAGAGGTATATTTTAAATCCAGGTTTCTTATGACTTGAAGGCCAACAATCTTTCCATAAAAGTAAGTTATTTTTAGAGGGCTGTTTTTTTTAACATACATATCCTAGCTTCCCTACTAGTTTGTGAGCTTATAGGGAACAAGAAGTATGTCTGCTTTAAGTTTATTATCTCTCATGGTATATGGCACAGGCCCTTGCATATAGTACATTCCCCCATTTATAAATCAGGAATTGGTGAAATATAGCTTATTGTACTATTTCTTTCTTTTCTTTGAAGCTATTGGTGTCTGCAAAGGTTAGCACAAGAGTGTCATATCCCCTAGGTTAGCACCAGAGTATCATATAGGGTAATGAGATCTGTATTCTAGTTTTAGCTTCACTACCTACCCTTGTGTGACACTGAGCAAATCACGTATCATGGACTCAATTTTCTCATCTGTAAAATGGGAATAATGATGCTTTTTTTTAATGAACCTCAAATAAGATAACTCATATTTACATAGTGCTTTCAGGTTTGTGAGGTTCTTCCTTTACAACAACCCTGTGGAGCAGGTACTATAATTATTATTACCACCCTATCCATTATGTAATGCTGTCCTTATAGGAGATAGGAGAAAAAAAGAGTTCTGAAAAGGATAAAGTAGGATACAAACATCATGATAGGAAGTATCATGATCATTTTTAGAATCTAGCTTGGTAATGCCATGACAAATGTTTAAGAAAAACCAGATATCAAATTATCTTCAAATAGCTCTAAGATGCAACCTTGAGGCTGGCAGGAGAGAACTGAATGTGTAGAGGGCCAGAGCAGGAAACACGGGAAGTCCATGGACAAGGATTTTGACCACAGAAAGAAACTTTGACTTACCTATGAAAATAATTTTCCTCTTCTGTGAAATCTTATCGTGGCCTTTCTTGTTCTGCTAAGATCTTTGAGACTACAACCCCTCCCTGGCAATATGGCTCCTACAGTCTCGAGCAATTCTCCATGGTCAGAGTTCACCCATGATGCACCTGCCAAGTGCCCTCTTGGGACATTTTTAATAGTACCATCCGGCTTTAATCAGTTTCTCAGCCCAGTCCAGGAAAGGAGCCAGAAGGAAAGGAGCGGAGACGCTGTCTGCAAGTTAAATAGCTATGACCTCTACAGGACTTTTTCAAAAGCTGAGGAGTCTTCCTTCTTGCATGATAAAATGTTTTCTTGTTCTTATTCCTCTGTTGTTGTTGGAAGGTTAGCTTCATCCCCTGATACCCCAGACCTCTTTTTAAAAAATCACATGGGAGAATGTACCAGCCACAAAATTCCATAATCAAGGGCTGGGCAGAGTGTGTGTCATGGTTAAGGTAAGGTCACCTTGTGGGCTACTGGGTCTGTCCACTAGAAAGGTATTTCTTATTTAGGTAGTAGCTGGCTGTGCCTGTATGGAGAAAGCCAAGGAATAGTACCTTAGGGCAGACTTGTGGATTCCCAGCTATAACTCATTCTAGGAAAGCCAATTTAAGTAGTGCTCTATGTTTCTGCATAAATGTTTTTGCTTCTCAAAGAGATCTCTTTGACTTTCCATCTTTTTGCAGTGGTAAGGTGTAGACAGAACAGTGTAGAATAGACAGAATATAGAACTTGGTGTCAGAAAGCCTGAATTCTAGCCCCAGCTCAGACATGAGTCATGCCAGTCATTTTCATCTCTCTGTCTGGTTCTTCATCTATAAAACGAGGTCAAGAATAGGAACAGCGCCTATGGAACAGCACAGTGTTGGCAAATACATTTTTGTTCTTTTTTTGTGTGATAAGAATACCTTATTAGCTGTAAGACATTACACAAATGTGTGTTATCATCAAGACTAATCAAATCAAGAATATGCAGTAAGCTTGATTTCCATATGATCTGGAAAGACCTCGATGAACTGATGCAGAGTGAAACGAGCAGAACCAGAACATTGTTCACAGATAATGAAACATTGTGGGACGATCATATGTAATCAATTTTGCTACTGATAGCAATAAAATGATCCAGGACGATCCCGAGGGACTTATGAGAAAGAATGCTATGCACATCCAGAGAAAGAACTGTGGGGGCAGAAATGCAGAAGAAAACATATGATTTTTCACTTGTTTATATGGGTATTGGATGTGGGGTTCTGGTTTTTAAGAGATTATTACAAAAATGAATAATATGGAAATAGGTATTGAGTGATAATACATATATAACCCAGTGGAATTGTTTGTCAGCTTTGGGAGGGAGGAGGGAAAGGGGGAGGAAAAATACATGAATCATATAACCATGGGAAAAATACTTAAATTAAAAAAAATTTTTTTTAAGAATATGCAGTAAGACAGTTTCTGAATAGCTAGACTGGGGCTGGGGAAGAGGGAAATGGGATGCCTAGTTACGATTCTTTCTATTCTCATATCCTCCTTTCTTTTTGTTTCCTATTTAAGTAAAGCAATATGAGTTAGTTAGAGTTTAAGCAAGTGTCAGTTAAAGTTATTTGCTCATTTACCTTATCTGCAACATGAAGTGGAGAAAGAAATGGCAAATCACTCCAGTGTCTTTGCCAAGAAAACCCCAAAAGGGGTCATAAAGAGTCAGCAATGATTGAAATGGCTGGATGACTGATTGTTATGGAAAAGCACAGTGGTGGGGGCTCATGAGCCACAGTACTACTAGTATTTATTTATAGGGTTACTCTTAAAACCTGAGGTAGCAGTAATTTTTTTTGTGATACAACTTGCTGGCGAAAGTTGCCCAGAGGAGGTGATATACATATATGATATGCAAACTGAATTAGAAAACTATAAAACAAAGTGATTTATGAGGTGTGAAAAGGGGAATTTTGTTACTGAGTAGGGGGAAGATTTCATTGAGAAGGTTGCATGGGAATTGAGTTTTTAATCATAGGAGGAACTCGATATTAAAAAAAGGAGTAGGAAAGCCCTTGTAGCACAAGGATCAGCATTAGTAAATATTTTTGCCTTCATTTTACATATCAGGAAACTGAAACTCAAGAAAAGTAAACTAATGTGCCCAAGATCACACAATTATTAAGTGTCAGAGCTGAGGCTCCAACCCCAAATCCCTCCTTTACAGCATACTACAAAGGGTCTCTGAGAAAGGCCAGATTATCAACAAATTTGCTATATCTCTTTCTCTGCTATTATCAGAAAACTGGACTTTTTTACATGCTGGAATTTTCCACAGCAGCAAAGTGCTAAAATTTTTATTAATTTAATAATTTGTTCATAATTTAATAATTTATTGTACATTTAATATAATTCATAATTAATTTAATGATAAACTAAAGTTAATTTAATATTTTAATAATTATTATG
>NW_025366388.1:0-2946 GCF_016433145.1 Gracilinanus agilis | reverse complement strand
ATATTATAATAGTGTATAGAGTTCACTACAGAGAATTATACATAGCATTTCTCCACCTAGTAATACAGATAATTAGACCTCATTTATGTCCTTAAAGAGTCAAGCTTAAAAGACTATGAGTTTTCTTTCTTTTCCCTCTGTTTCTTATTTACCTTTTCATCTTTCTCTTGATATTTGTGGTTGAGTGTCAAACTTTCTATTTAGTCCCAGTCTCTTTTGTGCAAAAACTTGGAAATATTCAATTTTATTGAATGCCCATACTTTCCCCTGAAAGTATATGGTTAGTTTTGCTGGGTAGTTAATTCATGGCTGAAGGCCCAGCTCTCTTGTCTTTCTGAATATTGTATTCCAAGCCTTGTGGTCTTTTAGCGTTGAGGCTGCCAGATCCTTTGTGATCCTTATTGGTGCTCCATGATATTTGAATTGTCTCTTTCTGGCTTCTTGTAAGATTTTTTCTTTAACTTGAAAGCTCTTCAATTTCGCTATTATATTTCTGGGTGTTGACTTTTCTGGGTCCAGTGTAGAGGGTGTTCTATGGATCCTTTCAATGTCTATATTGCCCTCTTGTTGTAGAACTTCAGGGCAATTTTGCTGAATAATTTCTTTAAGTATGGAGTCCAAGTTTTTATTAATTTCTGCCTTTTCTGGAATACCAATGATTCTCAAGTTATCTCTTCTAGACTGGTTTTCTTGGTCTGTCACTCTCTCATTGAGATATTTCATGTTTCCTTCTATTTTATCAGTCTTTTGACTTTGTTTTATTTGTTCTTGTTGTCTTGAGAGATCATTGGTTTCTAAATGTTCGATTCTAGCCTTTAAGGACTGGTTTTCGGCTCTAATGTTTTGGTTTTCAGCTTAAATGTTTTGGTTTTCGGCTATAATTTTTTGGTTTTCCTTTTCAATCTGGTCATTTTTGGTCTTCAGTTGACTTGTCTCACTTTCCAATTGTGAAATTCTGCCTTTTAAACTGTTATTTTCTTGCCAGATTTCTTCCATCTTACTCAGCATTTCATTTTTAAACTCTTCCATAGCTTGTGACCAGCTTTCATTTTTTTGGGGAGGTTTGGATTTTTGTTTTCCCTCCTCTGTTGTCTGGATTTTCTCTGTGTAGAAGTTGTCCAGTGTTCCAGAGTTTCTCTTGATAGTCTTTTTCTTCTGGACTTCCTTATTGCTGGCCATTGTTAGCCCTGCCCCTTTTCAGCTTTGTCTTTGCACTCAGGGTCTGCC
Source organism: Gracilinanus agilis (assembly GCF_016433145.1). Lineage (NCBI taxonomy): Eukaryota > Metazoa > Chordata > Mammalia > Didelphimorphia > Didelphidae > Gracilinanus > Gracilinanus agilis. Next base: position 1,719 of record NW_025366388.1, on the reverse strand, counting down.
TGAGCCTTGCAAGCTCCCTGGGACTCTGGTCTCATTGTCCTCGGGGTCAGGCCTCCTGGTAGTTCCTGGTCTGCCCCTCTGCCAGAGGTTCCTTCAGCAGTCTTTGGGGCTGCTTCCACTGCTGCGCTCCATTCTGCACCAAGTCCTTACTGGAGGTCCAAGCCTGGGCTGGAGATCATTATTCAAGCCTAGGGCACTGCCTTTGCCTGAGCAGATGCTCTTAGGGTACTGCCTTCACCTCCACAGAAGGTAGTGAAAGTCAATGGGCTGGAGATCTTCATTTGCACCTGAGGCAATGCCTTCAGCACTTGGGAAAGGCTGTGTTTTAGAGGCCTTTGTCCTGGCCTGAGGTGGTGCCTTCACCCTCCTGGATGTTCAGGGAAAGTCCATTTGTGCCCCCAACCACTTGGGGTCCCTCCTCTTGCAGCACACAGGTACAAGCCCTGGTGCTGCCAGTGATTATCTGGTTGCCCCAGTCCTGTTTTCACACTTGTGCGTTGGCGTTGTGTGAGCTGTATGGTGTGGGGGGTGGGGGAGGGGCTTCTTCCTCTCGCATTTTAGTGAGAGCTGTTTCACCCCTTTATAGCGTGGAAATGCCCCAATTCTGCGTACCTAAAATGCTGCGCCCTGTTGTGGGTTTCCTTTGTTCTTCTGGACTCGTTTTTATTTCCCCTTGAGGGAACATAGAATAGTATACTTGTCAGATGTAGGGGAAAAGAATGAATTTAGGACCAAGCAGGAGATAGAGAACACTACATAATGTAAGACGAATAATTTTGATTATATTAAATTAAAAAGTTTCTGTACAAGTAAAACTAATGCAACCAAATTCAAGAGAAATAACAAATTGAAAAAAAAAGATTTATAACAAAAACTTCTGACAAATGTCTCATTTCTCAAATTTATAAGGAGCTAAGTCAATTGGACAAAAAATTCAAGACATTCCCCATTTGACAATGTACAAGGGGCATGAATAGGCAGTTTTCAGATAAAGAAATCAAAACTATCAATAAGCACCTAAAAAAGTTTTCTAAATGTCTCCTGATAAGAGAAATGCAATTCACAATAATGCTGAGGTACCACCTCACGCCTAGCAGATTGGCCAATATGACAGTAAAGAAAAATAACAAATGTTGGAGGAGTTGTGGTGAAATTAGGACACTAATGCATTTCTGATGGAGTTATGAATCAATCTAGCCATTCTGGAAGCCAATATGCAATTATGAGCAAAGGGCTTTAAAAGAATGCATACCCTTTGATCCCGCAATACCATACCAGGTTTGTACCCCATAGAGATAATATGGAAAAATACTTGTACAAAAATATTCATAGCTGCACTCTTTGTGGTGGCAAAAAATTGGAAAAAGAATGGTTGTCCCTCAATTGGGGAATGGCAGAACAAATTGTGGTATACAATGCTGATGGAATACTATTGTGCTATAAGGAATGATAATCTAGAGGATTTGTTTATGAACTGGGAGGACCTCAATGATATAGAATGAAATGAAGAACCTGGAGAACATTGTACACAGAAAGTAAAATATTGTGGAACAATACAATGTAATGGACTTTGCTACTAATAGCAATGCAACAAGCCAGGAAACTCCTAAAGGACTTATGTGAAAGCATGCTATCCACATTGGGAGAAATACCTATGGGAGTAGAGATGCAAAAGCAAAACATATGATATCCCTTACCACATGTGTATATATATATATA
>NW_025366387.1:0-6896 GCF_016433145.1 Gracilinanus agilis | reverse complement strand
TATATATATATATAGCCAGGTTAAAGAAGTAGATCATTATAGATAAACAGGAATAATCTGGTAAATATTTAACAACCAGCTCCTCAGGGGGAAAAGGAATGTACATAGGACACACTTCTAGATTTAATCTGCATTAACATTTTTTCTATCACTTTCTTAACTCTGGACAATCAATAAAATAACCAAGCCCTCATTAAAGCATTTGCCTTTTTCCAAATTGTAAATACTAAAAATAATCAGTTAACCACTTGTTCTTGACAGTAAGTTGAGCTGGCTCCAGCACACTTCTGGAGGTAAGAATATTAAGGTACTGGGAAGTCAAAGTATTTGAGGGAGCTGATGCAATATGAATATTAGCTGTTGGATAGAGAAGGCTGTGAGCCAGTAAATGCATTCATTAAGAAAGAAAGGAGAAAGAAACGGAGGCTCAGTGAAATTAAGTGATTTCACCACGGTGATAGAGATAGAGTTTGAGTCAGGATTTGAATTCAGGTTGTTTCTGAATCCAGCATTACAATCAAGCGCTGCCTCCTCCTGATGCATTTAATGCAGTAAAAAGAAGGTGGATATTTGGGAATGGGAGATTTTGCTTCAAATCCCAGCTTTAACACTTCGTAGCTGAGTAACCCTGGAAAATCCTGTGTGACCTTAGGCAAACTCTCTGAATTGTTCTCCTTTTATATAAAACAAGAATAATAATACTTATACTCTGACTGAAAAAGTTGATATGATGACAACTATGTGTGTAAATCCCAGTATCCTTTAGAAAAAATATTATTACAGAAAGAAGGGACAGGGGGACAAAGATACTGACCATATTTCTTCTGTCAAATAAAGGGTTTAGAATGGAAGGCCAGTAAATGGCATTTATAAAGTGTCTACTCTGTCTCCGCCATTATTCTAAGGACTTGGAGATCCTAAGGAAGTCAAAAGATAATCTCTGCTCTCAAAGATCTCAAAGTCTAATGGGGTTCACAATATGAAAATAATTATATGCAAACGAGCTTGATAGAGGATAAATTGGGGATAATCTCAGAAAGAAAGCATTAGCTTTAAGGAAAACCTGGAAAGGCTTCTTGAAAAAGATGAGATTTTAGTAAGACTTTTCCTTCTCATATGTATGTGAGGTTAGGAGAATTGTATGGCTCAATCAGAACAAAGGGCTTCTCTTACTTTGATCTGCTGATTTGTTCTGTCAGAAAAAGAAACAAAACTGAAAGTCCCCAAATACCCTCTACTAAAACAAAGAAAGTTTTTCCTTTCGTTTTTATGTAGAATAAAATGAAACATTGTGATCTAACTTCCAATTTCCAGTTTAATTCTATTGAAATTCTCTCTGCTGTCGCATGGCTTGTTAATGTTTACACTTATTAAATGAGCATAATTAGATCCCCATCACGAAATATTCAGAGCACATCCTTTTCTGGTTGAGGATACAGACATTAGAATTGCATTATAGCATCCATGGCCTTCAAGAACAGCTTCAGAACATCCATGGAATTGGTGTTTCTAATTATGTCACTTTCAGAAGGAATCTAATGACACAGTTAAGAAGAATAATAATTGATAATACTGTAAATTAATTGTTTCATTTAGAAATTAGAACATCAATTTCAAGTTCATAGTAATATCAGCAAAGATTGATAGATATTGGAATGAAAGTTTTTCAGAAAAGATTAATAGAAGCAGATTAGGTAGAGTTCAACCCAACTTAAAGTCTCCTTTGCTGGATCTTTGCTAGGGACATCTACACTAATGGTGGACTAAGAGTTCCATGAGGCTAGGTCCTAGAATTTTCTCTCTATACTATTTTCCTAGATAATCTCATCAACTCCTGTGAATCTAGTTATTATCTCTATGCAGATGGTTTTGACATCTATGTATCTAGCCTTGATTTCTTTCCTGACCTGCAGTCTTACAATTCCAAGTACCTATTGGATATCTTGAAATGGATGTTCATAAAATATTTGGAGCCCAACAGATCCCAAACTGAATTCATTATCATCCCATCCCCCAGCCCTTACTTCTTTCTTCCTTTGCTGTTGCTAGCAAGGGGACTATCATCCTCCCAGTCACCCAGGCTTACCATCTATGAATTATCCTTGACTCCTTCTCTCATTACCAGCTGCTAAGTTCTATTATTTCTTCCTTCAAAACATCTCTCCTCTCTACTATAACCCTTCTCTCCTCTGATATTGCTATTGCTCTGGGACAGGCTTTCGTCACCTCATGTGGACTTTTGCAATAGCCTGTGTAACTTAAAGTATCTTATGGGGGGTGAACTACCCCACAGAAATCTATAGAACCCCACAAAACTCCAAGGGAGAGGGGAGTGAGTTGATAGAATTCTTAACTGCTTTAACTGCCCCTTAAGTTACACCTGAAAGTTTGGCTCACAATCCAACCTCTATTTAGCTGCCAAATTGATCATCGTCAATCTCAGGAGAGATCATGTCACTCTTCATAATAACCTCCAGACAATAAATTCCAAAGGCACTCTATTTACTCCATGATCAAATATAACATTCTCCGTTTGAGCTTTTAAAACATTTTTTGTGACCTGGCACATTCCTACCTTTCTAGTTTTCTTACAGCTCACCCCACCATGAACTTCCTCTATAATCAAAAGATTTGAGGCTCCTTGATGATATTCTATACAAGTAGGTCCTTTCCCTCTTTTTATGATTTCTTTAGTATACAAACCCAATAGTAGTATTATAGAATAAAATATATATGCACAGTTTTATGGCCCTTTGGGCATAGTTTCAAATTGCCCTCCAGAATGGTTGGATCAGTGCACATCTCTACCAGCAATGCAATAGTGTCACGATTTTGCCACATACCCTCCAACATTCTTCATTTTCCTTTACTGTCATATTGGTCAATATGATATGTGCAAAGTAGGACCTCAGAGTTTTTTTAATTTGCATTTCTCTAATCATTGAGAGATTTAGAACTTCTTTCACATGATTATTGTTTTTTTATTTCATCTGAATCTGGTTTTCATCTGGGGATTTTTAATTTGTTCTCTTTCTATTTTTTTAATTTGCATGCCCAATTCATTGACCTCTAACCTCCCTAATTTATTAATATATGCACTCAAGGATATAAATTTCCCCCCTCTGTAGTGTTTTGGATGCATCCCATAGATTTTGATAAGATGTCTCATCACTGTCATTCTCATCAATGAAATTACTAATTGTTTCTACAATTTGTCCTTTAACTAATCAAATTTGGAGAATCATATTATTTAATTTCCAATTAAGTTTTGGTTTGCTTCTTCATGTACCCTTGCTAATTATTATTTTAATTGCATTATGATCTGAACTGATCTCATTTATTATTTCTGCTTTTTTGCATTTGTTCACCATGTTTTTATGGCCTGATATATGTCAATCTTTGTGAATGTACCATGTACTGCTGAAAAGAAGGTGTATTCCTTTTTATCCCTATTTATTTTTCTCTATATGTCTATTAACACAAATTTTTCTAAGATTTCATTCACATATCTTATTTTTTGGTTTGATTTATCTAGATTTAATAAAGGAAGTTTCAGGTTTCCCAGTAATATAGTTTTACTATCTATTTCTTCCTTAAGTTCTAGTAAGTTTCTCCTTTAAAATTTAGATGCTATACCATTTGGTGCATACATGTTGAGTACTGATATTTCCTTATTTTCTATACTGTGTTTTATCAGGATGTAATTATCTTCCCTATCTCTTTTAATCAGATCTGTTTTCACTTTGGCTTTGTCAAATATCATGATTGTGACTCCCGCCTTCTTTTTCTCAGTTGATGCCCAATAGATTTTGCTCCAGTTTCTTACCTTTACCCCGTTTGTGTCTACTTGCCTGTGTGTGTTTCTTGTAGACAACATATGTGGGATTTTGATTTCTAATCCACTCTGCTATTTGTTTCCATCTTATATGTAATTTCATCCCATTCACATTCAGAGTTATGATTACCACCTGTGTATTTCCCATCATTTTGATTTCCTCTCCTTGTCCTGCCCTTTCTTCTTTCACTACTTCCTTCTACACAAGTGGTATACTTTTAATCAGTCCCCTTAAGACCCACCATTATTTTACTTCCCTTTCCACACCTCCCTCCTTATTTCCCTCTTATTTTTCTTTAGGGTCTATTAAATTCCCTCCTCCCTCTCTTTCCCTCCCTTTTTGTACTCCTTGCCCCACTTTTCCCCTTTGTTTTTTTTTTCCTTTCAACTATTCCTGTTGGGTAAGATAGATTTTGATACCCTAATAGATCTAGATGCTCTTCCCTCTCAGAACTGATTTCACTGAGAGTAAGTTGTAAGTATTACCTATTAGCATGCTCTTCTTCTCCTTCTTATAATAATATTCTTCCCCTCCCCCTCCCATGTGCCTCTTTATGTGGTATAGATTATCCTATTTTTCTTATTCCTTCAAGTTTCTCTTGGTGCCATCTTCTATTCCTCCCCTTTTCTTTTTTTTGCATATCATCTTAAAACACTTAATACCCCAACCTCTACCTGTTATTAATTCTTCAAACTACTATAATAGCGAATACAATTTTGAGTTACAAATAACATTTTTCCATAAAGGAATATAAACAATTTGACCTTTGTGAAGCCCTTTAAAAACTTAAAAAAAAATTCCCCCCTCCTTTTTATTTAGTTTTTCATGTTTCTGTTGATTTTTGTATTTGGACATCAAATTTTCTGTTTAGTTCTGGTCTTTTCTTCATAAATACTTTGAAATCTTCTATTTTGTTAAATGTCTATACCTTTTCCTGGAAGTATATAGTCAGTTTTGGTGGATAGGTGATCCTTGGTTGTGGACCCAATTCTCTTGCCTTTCTTTGCTGTCCTTCATTGTAGAGGCTGCCAGATCCTGTGTAATCTTGATTGGTGTTCCTTGATATCTGAATTATCTCTTTCTGGCTTCTTGTAAAATTTTCTCCTAAACTTGGAAGCTCTTGAATTTGGCAACTACATTCTTGGGGGTTTTCTTTTGAGGATTTAATGTAGAGGGTGATTTACAGATTCTTTCAATGTCTATTTTGCCCTCTTGTTAAAGAACATCAGGGCAGTTTTCTTAGATGATTTCTTGTAGTATGATGTCAAGGTTTCTGATTAGGTTTTCAGGTAGACATATTATTCTCAAATTATTCTTCTAGACCGGTTTTCCAGTTTAGTCATCTTCTCAGTGAGATATTTCATGTTTCCTTTTATTTTACCATTGTTTTGACTTTTCTTTGTTAGTTCTTGCAGTCTTGTGATATCATTGACTTCTACTTGCCCAATTCTGGTTTTTAAAGACTGGTTTTCAAATATGATCATTTGATTTTCCTTTTTTGTTTGTTCTATCCTGATTTACATGGCTTCCAGCTGTTCAATTCTGGTTTCCAATTTTGTTATCATTTCATTTGATTTCTGGGCTTCTTTTTCCAAGTGGTAGTTTCTGTCTTTTAAACTGTTATTTTCTTTTTGAACTATCTCCCACTTTTCTTGCCAATTTTCTTATTTGGTTCATAATCTCAAATCTGAACTCCTTAAGAGCTTGTGGCCAATTTCCATTTTTTTGGATGTTTGGATATGATTATTTGTTTGTTGTCTTCTGCTCTCTAGAATTTTTCTGCATAAAAATTATCTAGGGTCAAGGTTTTTTAATCTTGGTTTTTTTTTTTTTGGAAGTTGTCAATTGTAGTTCTTGGTTGTTGGCAACCATTGCTTTGTTCCTTCCTGGTTAGAAGTCTAAGTAAGGAAGGTTGGCAAAATTTTTATTGCGCTCTAGAGAGGTTTTTTTCCCCAAAGCTTTATGTCCTCTATGCCCAATCTCTGTGCCCAGTACTACATTTCTTCAACCTCCTGGAGTCCCAAGTCTCACTGCACTCGGGATTAAGCCTGTGGTGTCCTCAGCCTGCCCCTGAGAACTTAGAGATTGCTCTCTAGAAGTCTGAGTAAGGAAGGTTTGCAAGTTTTTGTATTGACCTCCAGAGACATTTTTTGTGGAGGCTATTTTTTGAGTCTCCACAGTGTCTGCTGTGTGCAGTCCCTCTCTGCCCAATCTCCACACCCAATTTCCACATTTCCTCAGCCTCCTGGGGTCCCAAGTCTCACTGCTCTCAGGGATAAGTCTGTGGTGTCCTTAGCCAGCTCCCTGAGAATTTATTGGTTCTTGCTCACTCTGACTCTGGTCCTATAGGTAGAGTAGGGGAGGAGTAATGAGCTCGCACTTTGGTGAGAGTAATTTTGCTCCCTTTTTTCTGTGGAAATGCCCAAACTGTGCCTATCTTCAAGGATTCACCCTAGTGTGGAGCCCCTTCACTCATCTTATTTTGGCTTTTGTCCTTTGAAGGGCTTTATATTGGTCAGTGGAAAGGAGAGGAAGAGCCTTGCTTCTACTCTGGTGCCATCATCACCCAGAAGTCCTTTATTTAAGATTTTTATGTGAATATTCATTCATTAAGAAAATGGTCTACAATTTTCCTTCTCAATTTTTGGTCTTCCTGGCTTAGCCATATCTCTGTCATAAAAAGAATAATGGTAGGATTCCTTCTTTACCTATTTTTACAAATAGTTTATATAATATTGAGATTAATTGTTCTTTAAATGTTTGATAGAATTCAATTTTGTATGATATCTGGCCCTGAAGATTTTTTCATAGGGAGTTCATTGTTGGATTTTTCTATTTCTTTTCTGAGATGAGATAATTTAATTATTCTATTTCCTCTTTTGTTAATCTTTGCAATTTATTTTTGTAACTATTCTTCCATTTCATTTAGATTATCTGATTTATTGACATATAATTGAGCAAAATAACTCCTAATGATGGCTTTAATTTCATCTTCATTGCTGATGAATTTACCCTTTTCATTTTTGATACTGATAATTTGATTTTCTTCTTTCCTTTTTT
>NW_025366386.1:0-12987 GCF_016433145.1 Gracilinanus agilis | reverse complement strand
TGACATATTATTATATTATATAATTTATATTAATTTATATTCCCTAATGAGAAACTAGCCTAAGAGTCAGCCTACCTTAGTGGAAAGAGCACTGGACGTGTGGTCAGAGGGCCTGGATTCAAATTCTAATTCTGGTGCTTACAATGCTATATGACCATGGGCCTTTCTTCTCTGGGCTTAGTCTTCTCATTTGTGAAACAAGAGGGTTAAGCTAGATGATTTCCAAAGGACCTTGCCAGCTCAGACACAGTGCTATCTTGATTCAGTGAACAATACATGTGGTACCCACCTACCAGAGCTTGTTGTAGGTATCAAATGAGGGGATGCTGCTAAAGCACTTTGTTGCTCCAAAGTACTATGTAAGTGATTCTCTATTTGCACTCCTTTGAGCTCAGTGATTGTGGCCAAGGTGCAGTTTGTGAATGTGGCCACAAGATGGCGGAGGAAGCAGGGTTCCACAGTCATGGAAGCTGGAATCCCTGCCAGATGAGAGCAGGTGTCTGGCCCCTGCCCTGAGAACTTTCCCCCCAGAGATCCAGAAGTTCCGAGTTCCGCCCAGGCTGGGAGGCATCAGTTCCTGGTCCCTCCTGTGCAATCTCCTGTTCCCATCAGCTCCTGCCCCTGGGGCATCCAAGGAAAGTTTTGCAAAAATCTTACTGCGTTTCCCATGTCTATGTTCAGGTTAAGAGAAAACAGCTTGGAAAATCCCAAATCTGGTCAGTCCTTCAAAAATTCCTGGATGCCCTCTGCAGGCAGGACCAGAAGGTAATTATGGAGAAATGGTTAGAAGCATTCCCCACTCCTCTCTTTTATTCCAACAACATTTCTTTTCTAAAGCTGCTTCATTGGCAGCTCCATGCAGAACAAGGTCTGTCTACTCAAGCATCCCACCTGTCCCCTTACTCAGCTTTTTCCTTAAAAACGGCCTAGTGCTCTGTTCCTTCCTCCCAGGAAGCTCATTTCAATTAATGTTCTATTCCTTCTTGTTTTGACCACTAAAAACTGCTTGGGAAAGACACTTCTTCTCCATGGTCTGCCTCCTTGGGAAAGACACTTTTTCTCCATGGTCTGCCTCAGTTTCTTCCTCCAAAGTATGAGGATGCTAGGGTAGATGCCTATGAGGGGCCTCCCAGCTCTCACACTCAATGCTCTATGTTCTAAAGCTCCTTCCAGCTCTAATATTATATGATCCTATGTTTGAAGGTCCCATCCAACCTGGCTAGTCTAAGTGTGTGTGAGTCTACCTAAGAATTAGAGGGACCAGGGGCAGCTAGGGAGCCAGGTCTAGAGATGGGAGGTCCTGGATTCAAATGTGACCTTAGACACTTGCTAGCTGTATGATCCTGGGTAAGTCACTTAGCCCATATTGCCTAGCCCTTACTGCTCTTCTGCCTTGGAACCAAAACTTGGTATTAATTCTAAGGCTAAAGGTAAGGTTTAAAAAATATATTGTTAGCCTGTAGAAAGAATGCCTTAATCTAAAGGACTGTAGGGTGAGGCCTTCTAAGTGGCATTCCTAGTCGCTAAATCGACCTCTTTCCACTTAGGTATCAGTGAGAGAAATGACTTGTGTATTTAAAATTAAAGGCTTCACATTTCATCATTATTATTTGTACATGTACTAGATAGCCCTGCTACAAGAACGATGACTCCATTTCCGAAACCTTATTCCTTTTATCTCCACAAGGCTCCCTACGTAGGGCTTGGTATATAGTAGGCACATCAACAGAATTCTACAGACTTTTACTATGTGTATGGCTCTGTCCCAAGTATTGATGACATAAAATGAAATGAGACATAGACGGAGTCTTCAGAGAACCTACGATCTAAAAGGAGGAGATGATATTTATGCAGCACCTCCTATGTGCTAGGTACTGTGCCAAGTGCTTTTTATAAACATAATCTCATTTGATTCTCACAACCCTGGAAGGTAGGGGTTATTATTGCCCTAATTTTACAGCTGAGGGAACTGAGGTAAACAGAGATTAAGGGATTTGTCCAGGGTCACAAAGTTAGCAAGTGTCTGGGGTCAAATTTGAACTCAAGTCTGCTTGACTCCAAGCCCAGTGCTCTAATTCTCTGTGTTGCCAGCTGGAAATAAAGACAACTAATAAATTTCTGAGGCCAGATTTGAACTTGGGTCTTACTGGCTCAGGACTAGCACTATATCCACCTATTTACCTAGATGGAAAGAGGAAAGGAGAGTTCTTGGTAAAGTTCTATGGGAAATCTAAAGAGGGAGATCGCCTTGAGGAAGTTGTTGTGAAAGATGGGAGAATGGCCCTAGAGTTGGAAAGACAGGAAGGACATCAAAAGGAAACGAGTAGAGATGGGGGAGAAGAGGGAGGGCATTCCAGGACCGGGAGAGGGGGGTGAACAAAGCTAGGAGAAGGCAATACCTTTAGGACTGCTCAATGGCTGCTCATCATTTTTAACCCATGACTATCCATTTCCTTCAAGTACCACACTCAACTCATTGCTGCTGCCAATGGATGAACACTGAAGCTCATCTAGAAGCATCTCTTTCATCTTATTTCCTCCCAACAAGAAAAAAAATCACAAGATCATAGAGTTTTAAATAAGAAGGGGCCTTGAGAGATGGTCTAGGATAGCCTCATATTTTACAAAAGAAGAAACTGAAAGTCATAAAAATTAAGTGACTGCCCTAGAGTCACCTGGCTATAAACTATAAGAATCTAGGACTCCTACTCTTGTGTCCACTCTGCTTTCTTCTTTATGATACTGCTTCTAGTGTTAATAATGCAAACAAAAAAAATCAATAGAGATAAAAGCAAAATCTAACACTTGGGATTAAAAAAAAGTAACCTTATGAGAATAAGAAAAGGTATTGTCTTCCCCCCCCCCAAACCATACATTGTTAGAAAAAGATCTGGGGGTTATAGTGGGCAGTAAGTTCAATATCAGAGTCAAAGGTATGACATAGCAGCTGAGAAAGCTCAGACTTCCTTCTGGATATTTGTAAATCTCAAGTAGGAAATCTAACTGTCCGGGCTCTCGGAGCACCAGTTCTTCTCTCCTCCCAAGTTCTACTCACCTTGTGTTCTCTGTTCTTCGGCTTATGCACTGGTGCAGGAAGAGATAGTCCTGGGGGGCACTGGTGGACAAGGTGGTCTGGGCATGGTTTGCAGGGGCTTCAAAAGTGAATAAGGTTGGCTGGCTGGAGTGCGAGGGGGCTGAGGATTTGCGCTCACGAAGCAGGTGGGGGTTGGAGCTATTGAGTTCAGCCGGGGAGGAGCGGGGGCCATGACCGACGGTGGGGAGGTTTCTCAGAGAGTCTGTTTAAGAGGAAAAAACAAAAACAAAAATGAAGATCTGCATATATGTTTACATACAATCATATACAGTAGGACCATATTTCACTCGCATTCAACACCTGCAAATTCAGATATACACAATTGGCAATAAAAAAAAATAAAAGCATAAAAACAGGTAAAAGAAAAAAATTAATTATATGCTAAATTTGTACTGTTTCCCCAGAGGAATAAAGTATTGTAGCAGTTCACCCAATCACATTCATTTTCACTCTGAGCGTGAGTCATTACATTGTTTTGTAGCAGATATTAACTCCTTTTTCCACTCATACTTTCTTAGTAACAATTTTTAAACAGAAGGGCAAAGGCTAACCAAACAGCTTTAAGCATCTTCTTCATCGCCCATCTGCTTGTATGTTGGGCCATTAAATTGAACAATCTGGTGATAGGTATCTGGCATTAAAGAACTGACCTAGAGAAATCATCACTGGTTCATTTATTCATTCATTCATTCATTCATTTATTTATTCATTCATTTATTCATTCATCTATTCATTCATTCATTCGTTCGTTCGTTTGTTTATTTACTCACTCACTCATTTATTTATTTATTTATTCGTTTATTTGTTCGTTCTTTCATTCATTCATTCATTTATTTAATTATTGGTTTGTTTTCTGGGTTGGGAAAGGTGATATAACAGTTCACAAAGGCCATCCTTGGCCATGGAGGAGTTGTAATCTATGTAAGTGGAGGGAGTGTCCACTCAAGAATCTGTAATGGCCTCAGACACATCCTAGTTTTGTGACCCTGACCAAGTCATTTAACCTCGTTTGCCTAGACCTTGCCTTTAGGTCTTAGAGTTGTTACTAAGACAGAAAGTAAAGGTTAAAAAAAAATAATCTAGGGGGCAGCTGGGTAGCTCAGTGGATTGAGAGCCAGGCCTAGAGACGGGAGGTCCTAGGTTCAAATCCGGCCTCAGACACTTCCCAGCTGTGAGACCCTGGGCAAGTCACTTGACCCCCATTGCCTACCCTTACCAATCTTCCACCTATGAGTCAATACACAGAAGTTAAGGGTTTAAAATTTAAAAAAAAATAATAATCTAGGATGTTCGTAAAGTCAGAACCGAAGTGTAATGAAGATATGATTTAATATGTAAAGACTTGAGAACTTAGATCAACACAATAAATAACCCTAATTCTAGAGTCCTGATAACGAAGCATGTTACTCCTCTCCTGACACTCAAGATGCAGAAAGAAATAAAAAAAACTTTGGATATGATCACTATAGGATTTTGTTTTTCTTGACTACATAGATTTCTTACCAGGGTTTGTTGGGGGTTTCTTTCTTTCTTTCTTTTTTTTTATCAGTTAGGAAAAGGAGAGGGAAAAGAAAAAAAAATACTTAATTCTTTTAGTGCCTTAAAAAAAAGGATGTTTTCTCACTAATTACTGCACTAGTAGCAGAAATTTTGGTACCAGTAATGGAAATAATCTTCACTATAAACAATAAAAATTCACATTTTAATAGACTTTTACAGTTTATAGAACACCTTCCCACAACCAGCTGAGGAGGAAAGGAACAATGAAGATAGCGTCATATCTCTTTTACAGATAAAGAAGAAAAAAATGCCTAGAGAAATTTACAGAATCACAAGGAAATGTGAGAGTTAACTTAAGCTTTAAGGATTCCTTAAGTCTAAAGCCCTGTCTCTAGGAAAGGGGAATTTGCCAGAGGGCAGCTGTGAGCAGGCAGGTTTTCTCATACCTTTTGTAATCTCATATATCTTTTGTAGGGAGGGGAGAGTGTGTTGGAGAAGGAGAAGAAAAGAGCAAGAGATGAATGAGGAGGCTAATGCTGAAAAAGAGAGAGACATTCTATCCATTTTGAAATCTATTAGTTCTGTTCTGGGTCTAAATGGGGACATCATTTAACCTCTTTATATCTATTTCCTCACCTGTAAAATGGATATATTAATACCTACAATGCTGACCTTATAGGATCATTGTGAAGCTTCGTTGAAATAATGTACACTTAAAAGGGCTATGTAAAATTATTATTATTTTTCTCCTCTTTTTTGATATATTTCATATAGAGGTGGCCCTTAGGAAAGCTACTATCTTTATGTGAATAATTCTTTGTAATTTTCTGGGGATGATTGAATAACTTTTTTGAAATCAATTTTTCTTAGACACGGTATGGGAATTTATTTTGTTTAACATATTTGTTTGAACCAGAGAATTGTTTCTCTTTTTTCAACATGTTTTAGAGGAGGGAAAGGTTATGTAAGAGGAGAAAAGATAAATGCTTTTCAAATGAAAAAACTTTTTTTTTTTTAAAAAACTGAATAAGGATGATGGGGATGATGCAAACTTCATTCTGCTCCTGTATGATTTCTTTTCTATTTGGTTTAGCAACCTCTCTTTAAAACACTGTTCTTAAATTTTTATGGATCAATGTTCTTTCCAGACAATTGTGGACAACAGTCCTATCCCCCATAATGCTCTGATGCAATTGGCTTTCTGAATTCTTAAGTACACTTGGAGGTCTGTATCTGTAATATGGGGATTTATCTTTTGTGAATTTATAAAAGACAGAGAGCTTCTGTTAAATAATTCTAGCCACCAGTTTTGTGTCTTGCTGTGTTTGGTAGGTGCGAAATTCTGGCAACCTGCAATGGGGTCCCCGAGTTTCTACTCTTTCTTTTTATAATCTGCATCAGCTACCAAGTGATTCTTAAGGATAAACCTTTTGTAAATTTCTAGTGTCAATGATCTAATCCTGAATTGCCATCATAGGCAGCTAGATGGCGTAGCAGATAAAGCTTTGGATTTAGAATTAGGGAGACCTGGGTTCGATTCCTACCTCAGACTAGTAAGTAGTAGTAAGTTGGCCCCAGGCAAGTCCCTTAAGCTCTTTTGGTCTCAGTTTCTTCATGTGTAAAATGAAAATAACAATAATACTTCACAGGATGTTGCGAGGAAATAATTAGATAATATATGTAAAACATTTCACAAACCGTAAGGTGCTATACAAATGTTAGTTATTACCACAAAATTCTCAGTTTGTTTGTTTTTTTTAAATCTCCATGACTCAGACATTTGTTTGATGCTTCTTTGTCAAAATATTGTTGATTGAATTTGCAAGGGCATTGCCCAGGGAGGGCCTTTTGATTCTATCTTTGGATTTTAGTCATTTAACAGGCTGTATTCAGAATTAAACATTGTGTAAACTACATTTGACAGGGGGCAGCTGGGTAGCTCAGTGGAGTGAGAGTCAGGCCTAGAGACAGGAGGTCCTGGGTTCAAACCCGGCCTCAGCCACTTCCCAGCTGTGTGACCCTGGGCAAGTCACTTGACCCCCATTGCCCACCCTTGCCAATCTTCCACCTATGAGACAATACACCAAAGTACAAGGGTTAAAAAACAAACAAACTACATTTGACAAATCCTATGGCATATAGATACCGCAAGCTTTTACTATTACATTGCTTTGAGAAGCAGTTTTTCATTCTGTTCATTCTAAAAGTATTTCTGTAAGTTTTAAACCTGTTTATGTGCTGTTAATTTTTATTACCTACAAACTATCTTTAATATATTATTAAATTATTAAATGATATAGATGAAATATAAATTATTAAATGTTATTAAATATTAAACTTTATATCCTATTAACTTATTAAATTTATTTATGTGATCTGAGAGCATCTAGTAATCTTATTTCCTCCATTTTGATAAGGAATGGTTAGTTGTTGTTTGTTATTGTTTTAATAACACCTTCCGTCTTAGAATCAGTACTGTGTATTGGTTCCAAGTCTGAAGAGTGGTAAGGGCTAGGCAGTGGGGGTTAAGTGACTTGCCCAGGGTCACACAGCTAGAAAATGACTGAGGCCACATTGGATCTCCTGACTCTTGGACTGGCTATCACTCCACTGAGCTACCTTGCTGCCCCCAAGTGCTAGTTTTTATAAAGCTGTCTTAGGATGACAAGCCCTGTGCTCTGTTAATTTTATACAGGTTTTTGTAAGGAAAATTTCCAGTGGCTCATTTTATTGTTGCAGAAGTGTAAATTAAGATAGGCATTTCATAGGTGTTAATTGCTCTAAATTTCAGGATGCTAAGAAGTCTCAATGTTCATAGCCACAGCTTCTCCACCCTTGAAATTTTATTCTCAACATTTCTTGGAGAGGAACCATGTTATTTTGTAAGTATCTTCTTTGTCCAGTGGTTTATCTTGACCCTTGGAATCAAAAGCTCAAGGGTTTCTGCCTTTCTCTTTTTTCTTGGTGTATGTTAAGAATTTTAAGCCCGATGCTATTTTGATATCATTGAGGAAAGATTCCTAGAGATGAAGAAACTGATTATTATGATTTTCAGTGGAACCAATAAAGTAATAAAATAAACTCATGGACAACAAATGGTCAATATGATCTTTAACTTGGAAGCTCGACTCAATTCTCCTTCCAAGACATGATAATGGGGTTTAAGTTGGGCAGGACTATGAGGGGCTTAAAATTGCTGACTTGAGAGATGCCAGATTTTATATCAATTATTCTTGCCACTATGGTGTTGGTGGCAAGTTTTAAACCAAGAACAGTTTTCCATGTGAACATCTACTATTTTCACAATGTTTGTATCTTTCTTATACATTAGCAAGAAAAGAATAAACCATCAATGAGGCTCTCTGTCAAAAGCTTTGGGATAACAAATTTTAGGATGATTATTATTTATCTCATTCTTCTCATATTTTTGGATGATATTTGGATACGTAGAAATGGTCCTGGGACAAGTAATCATTTTCCTTATTATTTTAAAGTTTAATTTTCTAGGGACAATTTATTATCATTATCATTATTATTATTATGAGGAGAAAGAGAAGGAGGAGGAGGAGGAGGAGGAGGAGGAGGAGGGAAGTCATGTTTCTAGATAAGGTGCTTCCAAATTATGGGAGGGTTTCATCAGTGACTCCCTAGCTTATCTGCTGATTGAGACAACATTCCTTTCTGTGGTACCCCCACTGCGAGATTATACAAGACATAATGACAGAGTGATCATGGGTTTGATATGTTAGATGGGAAGGTAAGTGGCACAGTGGCTAGAGTGCCAGCCCTGGAGTATCAGGCGGACCCAAGTTCAAATCTGGCCTAAAACACTAGTTCTGTGATCTGAGCAGCTCACTTAACCCTGTTGGCCTCAATTTCCTTATCTGTAAAACGATATGGATAAAGTAATGGCAAACCATTCCAATATCTTTGCCAAGAAAACCTCAAATGGGGTCACAAAGAATTGGACACGACTGAAAATGACTAAACAAGAACAACAAATGGTGAAGTAGAGGGGGCCACATGAAATTCTAGGAAGCCAGTTTGAGGTTCGTGGAATGGGGAAGTTGGGCTAGATAAGTTTTAAGATCTCTTCCAAGGCTAACTTAAATCAAGCCAGTTACGTTGAACTCCTCAAAATCCGCCATAACTTTTGGAAAAGTCACGTTTGTTCCACTTTCTTCAAGAATGACCAAGTCAAGAATATAGTGTATTGTGTGACAGGAGTGTTGGGACTTGGCACCAGAAAACCTGAATTTAATGCCCAATCCTGATGTTTACTAGCTATAAACCCTCATGAGCCTGTATCCTCATTTGTAAAACAAGGATAACAATTCTTGCCCACCTCTCAAGGAAAGCACTTTGTAAATCTTTAAATGAACATGAGTTATTACTATTATCGTCATCCTAAAGCAGGGCTGCTAGTGATCGAAACCCCCCAAAACTTGGGTTGATTACTCTCCTACTCTTCGACTGCATGAAGAATAGAGTGGCTGAACCCACACACTCCAGCAAGAACCTAACGCGCCCCGAGGGAAGACATAACTAGCTTCTGACCAATGGCTGCATTGATTTTGGGGATGAATTCCCATCACATGTTCCACAGTGACCCGTACACATAGAGCATTAATGAGACTGATTCTGGGTTCTGTTACTCCATTAGGTTTGCAAGAAGAACTCCCAAAAGAGCTGGTGAGAAGCGGCTCTTTGTGGGAGTGCTGGACAGAGAAAGGGACTGAAATATTCTGCCCACTTCTGTCTCCAGATAAAATGGGGGCCATTTAGTTTCCTTTATTGGAACTTCCTCCAACCATTTACTGCCTCTTATTGACCATAGATGTCCCCCAAGGCTCGTTTCTTTCTCCATTCTCTTTCTTGGTGCTAGCTACTACTCCTAAGGATTCAACAACTCTATCGAATTATTGAACTAATTGAGTAATTAAACTAATACCTTTAAGTCTATGATTCCCAAGTCCATATACAGGATTCCAAAAGTCTTACTGTGGTTTTAGGCTTTAATTGCTTAAATGAGCTTGATATTAAGCTCCAGCCTCTCTTCTGAACTCCAGTCCCACATTTCTGGATGCCTCCTAGAACTTTCCCCTTGTGTCCCTCCAGCATCTCAAACTGGGCACGGTTGGCAGCTCCTACAATTTACAGGTCTTAGAAAGCGACCCAGGGCTAGAGCTAATTTAGCAAACTAGAGGTTCGGCACTTAAAGAGAAGCAAGCAGCCAGCCTATGTCAAAGCTGTGACCCGAACCCACATCCTTCTGGCTCCTAGTCCTGCTGAGATAAAGCATATCAAAGCCCTTTGTAAATGGTAACGGGCCAGGTCAATGTGAATGACTGTGATGGCCAATGATCAGGAGATGGAGGAGAGGTTAAGAGATGGGCTTTGGCCTAAGCACTGGTATTTTCCTTCCATGTGGACAGCCTGAAATTATTGGCCTGCCTTTCCAGTGCCATACATTCCAAGCTTTTACACAATGTTCTCTTGCTTATCGCAGACAAAATAATTACTCAGTCCTTGGAGACTTGTGCTCAGAAGGCAGCCTTTCCATCCTGGTGTCTGAGGACAGTTCGGTCCTTGCCAGCAGTCATCCCCTCCCTCCCACCCCTCACCTCCTCTGATCTCCAACATCAAGCTCTGACCTCGGGCTTGGTGAGGTACCAGGTACTTTCTGATCCTCCCATATCTGGATCCCTTTGCCGAAATCATTTGGATTCTGGCTAACTTGAGTTCTAAGGGCTCTTGCGCCTATCTGACGTTCCCTGGCTTTGTTGTAAATGGTCTGTGTTGTAGAGCTCCCTTTCCAACATGTCTGAGTCTGGAATTTCTACACGGATGCCCTTTTTTAAAGTAAAAAGTCTGCTCCCTCACACCAGGTCCCTGTGATGTCAGGGCAGGAGTGCTTAGCATGGGCATCCACTGGATAAATATTTACTGCCTGACAGAAGGGACCTAAGAAATAAAATACTAAGGACAGAGAACTTGAAACATGAAGAGAGGTTTGGGAGATGTTCAAAGCACCAGCACCTTGATTATTGGTATTTTGTCATTTTTCAGTCATGTCTGACTCTTTGTGACTCCATTTGGGGGTTTCTTGGCAAAGATACTGGAGTGGTTTGTTTTTTCCTTCTCCGGCTCATTTTAAATGACTTGCCCAGGGTCACACAGCTAATAAGTATCTGAAATCCGATTTTAACTTGGGAAGATGAGTCTTCCTGACTTTAGGCCCAGCATTCTGTCCATTGTGCCATTTAGCTGCCCTAAGTCATCTATATCAAGTTGTATTATTTTATTTTGGCTTTTAAGGTGATAGACACCAATTTAAATTTTGGTTGTTGAATCATTTCAGTAGTGTTTGAACCTTCACAACTCCATTTGGGGTTTTCTTGGCAAAGACACTGGTTTGCCATTTCCTTCTCCAGCTCATTTTACAGATAAGGAAACTGAAACAAATTGGGTTAAATGATTTGTCCAGAGTCACACATCTGAAGGTAAACATCTGAAGCCAGATTTTAACTTGGGAAGATAAGTCTTCCTGACTTTAGGTCCAGCATTTTGTCCATTGTGCCATCTAGCTGCCCTAAGTCATCTATATCAAGTTGAATAATTTTGGCTTTTAAAGTAATGGATACTAATTTAAATTTTGGTTGTCGAGTCATTTCAGTAGTGTTTGAATCTTCATGACTCCATTTGGGGTTTCCTTGGCAAAGGTGCTGGAATGGTTTGCCATTTTCTTCACCAACTTATTTTACAGATGAGGAAACTGAGACAAATAGGGTTAAGAGATTTGCCCTGAGTCCTGAAGTTATTAAGTATCTGAGGTTGGATTTGAACTCGGGACTTTCTAGACTTGGTATTTCTATCCATCATATCATCTAGAAGTCATTTCTCTTTAAGTCTCAGTTTCCTTCTTTGTAAAATGGGGATAGTCACACATGTACAACCTGCCTCATACAGTTCTAATGAGGAAAATGTTGTCAATTCTAAAGCATAATGGATTTGGGAGTTATTATTTGTGTCCATTTCTCTATAGCCCAGAACCCAAGAGCGCACACAAAGTAGGTGTTCCAAGACAATCTCCTAGATTACATCTGAGTCAGGAGGCCTGGGGTTCCGCCTCAGCTGTGTTGTTAGCCAACTGTATCCCCTTTGGTCAAGTCAGGTCTCTGGGCCCCAGCTGGAAAATGAGTATTATGGAACGTGCTCTGGCTACCTCACGGGGACAGTATGAGGCTCAAATCAATCAACAGGCCTTTATTAAGCATTTACTGTGTGCCAGGATCCAATGAATAGAAGGTGAAAGTCCTTCAATGAGTTTAAAGCCCCCATTTGAGTATAAAGTAGAATTAAGAATTATTTTGATCCCACAAACCTGGGGAGGAGGTAATGAAAAACTTGTTCAAATCAAGTTAAACTGCCAATGGACTGGTGTTTGGAAGGAGCCTGGGATGGAATTCAGGAGACAGGCTTGTCTCTGCCACTGACCACTTATGTAACCTTGGGCAAAGTCATTTCCTTTCCTGAGTTTCATTTTCTTTGTCTGCACAACGAGGGCATTCTGAAGTTCCCTTCCAGTTTGGACGTCATCAATTCATAGGATTCCCAGACAGGGTTAGCCGGGACCCTTGGAAGGGTCCATCCTCTCCTTTTACAGAGGAAGAAACTGAGGCCCAGGGAGTTTAAATGGCTTGCTGAAGGTCACAGGAGAGCATCAGAGGTAAGATATAAGCCCAGATGCTCTGATTTGGGAGAGCCAGTGGGCTCTTTTCATTGTTTTAAGGTCCTTTTGGCAATGCCATTCTGTGTTCTAAAGATGTTCTAAATGTTCCCTTTTAAAAAAATGTTTACTGGAAACCTGCGGTATCCAGGGTCAATGGCGGAGTTAGGAAGAGAAAATCAAGGCCTTTTAGCATCCCAGGCAGAGAGCCATCTTTTAGTCTGGACCAAAGATAAAAGTCAGGGAATGCCTGATCTAAGTTTGTTTTCCTTTAAGCATTTGAGCTGCCCCCACCCACCCTCTCCTTTTAACAACCAAGTCACTCCTCTGTCCTTCCACAATCACCCTTGGAAAGCTTGTCCTGCTTATAAACACTCCCCTCTGCAAAACACTTTCCAGGCTGGGAAATATTCTGAAGGGTTTCAGCTGACAGCTCGGCTCGGCTCAGTCCAGCCCTTAACACACCCTGTGATAATGGGCAGCAGGGAGGAGGTAAAGGGTATGTCTATGGGGGAGAGCCCCCCCCCCCCGGGAAGAGGAGCCTGATGGGAAAGCTGATGGCCATCATCTCCTCCATCCACTCACTCCCTCACTCAGCACAGGTTTGAGGAGTCAGCTACCTTATCTCCCACCCCCTCCTTCTCCCCCTCCTTCTCCTTCTCCT
>NW_025366385.1:0-3715 GCF_016433145.1 Gracilinanus agilis | reverse complement strand
GATAAATATATATATGTATATATATATATATATTTTAGCTATCCATGGTGAAGTTCTTCATAATGGCCAAGTATATGGTTCTAATCAAAATAATTAAATATGAATTATATTTTCAAGTAACTTATTCCTAGGAAGAGTTCAAAATTTATTCTTTTTTGTTAGATGGACTGTCTTTAAACTTCCCTGACTTACTTGAAACTTAATTTGGAGATTCATGCTTTCCAATACCAATCTTTAAATTTTCCAAAGCTCTTATGGTACATTTGATTAATTTTTGTGCTTTCTGAATGTAAGTTGATCTTTCCTGCAGTGTGGTTAAAAGTAATGAAAATTAAAAAAGTAATGAAAATTCCTCAAACATGTCAATCATTAAAGCAAAGTCTTACAAGAAATTAATGTGAGCTAATATCTTTGCCCAACTAGAATGAGAAGAAAAGAGAAAAATATGTATATGATGTAGGTTATGCACCCCATGTAGCAGTCAGTATACATGCCATCTATCTAGGTCCAAGTATTCAACAAATGTTAATAATTTTATTTTCAAATTCTTTAGCAATTTCTAAATTGGCTTTTTTATTTCAAATATCATCACTCAATAAATATTTACCAAACTTCTACTATGTGCCAGACTCTGGGCTAAGTGCTGGAGATGCAGAAATGAAAAAGAAGACAGTCTCTGTCATCAAGGAGCTTTTAATTTAATGGGGTGGGGGGAAGAAGAGAAGATACAAAAGGAAGCTGAAGGTGGGGAGAAGGTATCCAGCATAGGCACAAAATGGAGAAGCCTAGAGGAATGCTGCCAAGTGGGAAATGAAGAGATGGCTAGCTTGGATGCCCTCAATATGGAGGTTTCAGAAGGGCCTCTCCATGTCAGCCCTCTAATTAGGAGAGATACTAATGATATGTGTTCTGGGGGTCATGATGGAAAAAATCCAAACAAGTACAGCCAGATGGGAAATGAAGAGGATATCTTGAATACTGAATCATCTAGCAATCATTACAACTGGTTTAAACAGTGCAAATGATGATTTTTGAAGAATTTTCTAATTTTTAGCTATTCCAGACTTTCTTCCTGATGCATCAGCACCATGAGAATAAAATGTGATTAAGTTTGCTTTCAGATATTAAAGCCACACTTATTTAAAGCAGGCAATGATATATGGGAAATACACTGTTATGGTTGACAGCAATTCTTTTAAAGCAACAGAATATTTCTGATGAGCTGAATAAATGGTGCCTTAGAGATAAATCATTAGGATGATTTACTTCAAAATTATAGATGCCTTATCAATTATAATACAAAATTTAGCATTCTTTTTAATATTTTTAAATATCTTTGGGTTAATTGGTAGTGTGTTCTATTCTTTCTTGTTGCACTACTCACTGTGTTATATATGTAAACAATTGACTATATTTCATTTTTCTCTTGTAGTTAATTCTGTTGCCCCATCAATATCAGATAAAGGCCTTTTTTCCTTTGTTTTTTAAAACCCTAACCTTCTGTCTTATTAGAATCAATACTGAGTATCAGTTCCAAAGCAGAAGTCATGGCAATGGGAGTTAAGTGACTTGTCCAGAGTCACACAGCTAGGAAGTATCTGAGGCTACATTTCACCCCAGGACCTTCCATCTCCAGGAATGGCTTTCTATTTACTGAGCCACCCAGCTGCCTCCCTATTATGTTTTACTAAACTACTGAAAACTTCATAGTATCTGTATATTACTTAGTTTGTGCACAAAGCTGGATGTCAATGACCAACTCCTTTGAACAATTCTTGAAGTTAAGTATGAGCTTTCTAAACATCATGTTCTCTATTTTTTTTTTCCCCTAGAGAAGTTTGCCTAGTAGTTTTATTACTGCCATTCAGGGTTATTAAACAAGTGTTCCATGGGACAAATGGACATGCTTTTCTGCTGTGACTCCTAAATGCTGATCTGTCAAACAATCCTTATATCCTACTTTTATTTCAAGCTATTTTTACTCTTCTGTAAAAATGGGTTTTACATTCCAACAATCTGGAAATTAGATTAGATAAACTGTTCCCCTCAACCAATTAATGACAGTTCTGATATTTTTTTCTTTTTTTTAATTCCAAATTTTGCAAAATCAAACAAAACATTTCTATATGCAAAGAAAAGGATTGTTTTCTACTTCTTCAGGAAAATCTGCCTTTAAGGTAGTTATTGAATAATCCAGACCTCAGGGGTGAGAGAAGTCTTTGAAGAAGAAAAGAAAAACCAAAACAGATTGTAAACCAATAAAAACATACAACAAACACGAAGTGTCACAGCCCCATAGCACATGATCTAGACGCCCTGGGTGGTGTGAAATCTTTGTGATTCGTGCTTCTCAGGTTCATGTCTCCTGAGTCCTAACATTAAAGAGTTCCATGCCAGGAGCAAAAGGGGGGGAGAAAGTTGGAAACTACTAGATTAACCATAGCTCACTAATTACTTTGCTTTAGTGAGCTATGGTTAATCTAGTAGTGTATAAACCTTCCTATGCTATTATCCTTCCTACCGCAAAGATTAGGGAACTGAGGGTGCCAGAGAGATTTAGGTACATGTCTGGCTGGGGACACAAGTGTTCAAGACAGGATTTGCACTCTGGTCTTCTTGCCCAGCGCCTATGCACCACGCCTAACCCTATCTTGCCTCTAGCAGAGTCTGGATTCCAACTCTGGCCACCCAGTGGTTACATTAGCATGTCTAAAAACGAAATGCTGATGAAGGATGGGAGGATGCGCTCTATGATGAAGAGTGAGCCTGAGAGGAAGACCTGAGTTCAAGTCCTGCCTTATCCTTTAAACTTCTCAGTGTTTCCCCAAGGGGCTTCCAAACCATTTTAGTCCAGAGGAGTGAGTGGTTGGTGGTGCCTAGTGGAGGTAGTTTCCAAAAGAGGAATTCCAGATGGAGACGGACGCAATTGCCTGGTTCAGCACCGCTTAGGTCCCTGGAGAGCAGAGGCAGTGCCCCAAGCAGGTGTTTCCTGAAGGCTAGCCTTCTGCCTGGCCTTCGCCTTCCCCGTCCCTTGTCTGGTCCCAGTTAATTACCTTGTTAACTGGCATACTGTATAAACGCTTGCATGGGTAGCTCCCCCACATTCGGTGCCCCGCACTGCGTTAAGGGCGATCAGATTCGATTCCCATAACCTGGCCAGGGTGCAGTTGTTGTGTGATCATCCCCGTTTTACAGAGGAAGAAACTGAAGCAGGGACGCGTCCCCCGGTTTGCTAGTGTCTGAGGTTGGATTTGGGCTCAGGGCTTCCAGATACTGCGCTGGGGACATCGATATCCCGGCCAAGGGGCCCCATCCTGGGGGACCTGGGTTCGAGGCTCAACAGGAGGGAGGCACATGTGGCGCGCCCATAGCTTCACACCGGAAATTAGGCGGGCCGAGGGCGGGGCCTGGGAGCGCGCCGCCGCCGGCCCCGCCCCCTCGCGGGCGCTAGCGGAAGTGGCGTGCTTAGGCGCTGGGCGTTCAAAGCGGTGCGTTGGAGCGCTTGCTGCTGCCGTCGTCGCGGGCGGGAGCGAGCAAGCTAGCTAGCAGGAGGCAGCGATGGAGCCGGCGGGGAGCGGCGGCACCTCCTCCGCGGACTCTCAGGCCGCCTTCGTGCTGAGTAACCTGGCTGAGGTGGTGGAGCGCGTCCTCGCTTTCCTGCCCACCAAGGCGCTGCTGCGGGTGGCCGGGTGAGGAGCCCCGGGGGGCGCGGGGA